>NW_007254018.1:1101622-1112200 GCF_000164805.1 Carlito syrichta | reverse complement strand
GGGGCATAGGAACCATGCCATTTTTTTTCCTCCTTGGATGAAAAAAGTCCTCAAAGGGAAACATTTTGCTGATGTAGAAAAGATGGAACAAAAAAACGGCAGAAGCCCTAAAAGCCATCAAAATTGATGAGTTCGAAAACTGTTCTGAGCAGCGGAAAAAGCATCTCAATAGGTGTACTGCATCAAACGGAGAATACTTTGAAGTGACAAGTTTAAACACATAAGAATAAACACACAATTTTTCATAAATAAATTCTGGATTTGTGTCTCCCCCTGTATACCCTTCTAACTTGCTATGAAGGGACCACAAAAAAGGCAAGTTTCTACTAAACCTTGTTCAGGAGCTATGCTGACCTATGGGTGGACAAATTTAACTGATCCATGCTCAGATGTCCCTGAGGGCCTGCCTCTATTGGGTGTGCAAAGAACTTTCTTACTCTGTTCTGCCTCCACACTGGTTTGAGTTTTGCTACCTGGCCTGGCTCACTTCTGCCTTCTGAATAGCTTCCCCTGAAAGTCCTCATAATACCTCCCATAATCAGGGGCCAAAATAGTCAACAGTCAAAATCGTCACCCCAACTTTGAAATAGATGAAGCTAAGCTAGTTTCTACTGAGAAAAGATTCCAGTGGTGTTGGGGATGACACTTGGTGGTAGGAAGATGTTGGTCGTATGGAATTTGAAACTAATCCACAGATTGGAGGAAATCTTGGACTTTGTGCCAACCAGACCTCCCAAGGGTTCAGTCAGGTAGAAGCCACCCTCTAAAAGGTGGATGATAACATGTGGGTTCAACAAAAGCACCTAATGGAACATCATGTAGTTTTAGATTCTGCCCAGATTAGTGGCTTGTCTGAACAAAACGAAATGTTGTATCTATCTTTCACCTGATTTTTCTACTACAGAAAACTGAACTTAAAAGGTGGTTAAGCCAGGCACAGTGGCTCACACCTATAATCCTAGCACTTTGGGAGGTGGAGATGAAAGGATTGCTTGAGCTCAGGGGTTCAAGACCAGCCTGGGCGACTTGGTGAGACCTCGTCTCTACAAAAAATGAAAAAATTAGCTGGACAAGGTGGTGCACGCCTGTGGTTCAAGCTACTTGGATGACACAGTGAGATTCCAACTCAAAAAAAAACCCCCAAAACCAAAAAAGGGGGTTGATACTACTGTTTCTCTAGATACTACCACAAAACACATTAAAGAAATTTCTCAAGGAAAAGGAACCCACGATGTATTTATGGGAACATCTAACAGTTGGTGTGCTGGTATCCTAAATAGAGGATAGGCAACTTGGCTTTTTCAAGGTTTTCTAATCTTTATGTTTCTTCTAATGGGTCTCTGGGTTCCTGTGACCTATGTTACCAAGCTAACTAAAATTGTGTGCCTTTTAAAATCAGACCATTCTACAGTGAACTATGGTCCTTAATCACCATCATTTTCTAATCAGACTATGACCAATTGGACTCAAATGTTGTTAATCGATCTATATTGCCTGGACTTTGATTTGTTTGATTTTGATCAGTTTGATTTATAGGGGCCCCTATTAAGGAGTATACTTTGGTCTCCTGGTATTATCCTCCTGATAGTCATTATAATAATCTTCCTGGTATGCGGTATCCTCTTAGAAATCCTAAATGTGTGTATGCAGTCAACTATCATGCCTTAAATGGTCTTACTTTGACTAGAACAGTAAGAAGAAGCATTCAACTGCCCTGACATGGAGACCTGTGAATTCCATTCTTGACCAAACAAGCCTTTTATGATGGTTACAGACAGACAGTAGTGTCAATGGCCAAGGTTTTGGTCAATCTCTCAAAATTGAGAAGCTGATCAATAGGCAGGAACTGTTAAATTTTGACTGAAGGCTGTCTCTGCAATTTGAGCTACATAATGAGATGCAACCTAATTAGCATGTAAACAAACCAAAACTTAACATAACTTAATATATATTTGGTAACAGCTAGATCTCAACCAATCAAAAGCAGCTGAGCTTCAAACAATCACAGGTAGCCAACTGACCATGCCCAAATAAGGCAAATACCCAGCTGTAACCAATCAAGCTCTCTCTGTACTTTACTTTCATGTTCTATCTATAAATACTCACTGGCCAGTTGTAGATGAAGCTCTCAGAACCTCTTCTGTTTCTGAGTGCTGCCTGATTCATAAATTTTACTTTGCTCAAATATGCTTAGTTAAATGCATTTTGTCTAAAGTTTTTCTTTTAACAACTGTTTATCATAGCTTTACCAATCCAGAAACTTTAGTCAGTACATCTAGAGAAGATTAGTCATTGGTGACAGAGTTCCACAGGTTAAATATGGAATGGGTTAAATTTGATATTTTTAAGATATATTTGAACAGATATGGGTGGGGCATGGTGGCTCATACCTTTAATCTTAGCACTTTGGGAGGCAGGATGATCATTTGAGCCCAAGAGTTCAAGACCAACCTGGGTAACATAGTGAGACGCTGTCTCTACAAAAAAAAATTTTTTTTTAATTAGCTGGGCATGGTAGTACACACCTATAGTTACTACTTAAGAGGCTGAGGTGGAAAGATCACCTGAGCCCAGGAGGTCGAGGCTGCAGTGAATTATGATCATGCCACTCTACTCCAACCTGGGCGACAGAGTGAGACTCCAACTCAAAAAACCAACAAACAAAAGAAAAACCAGATATGTCTAGTCACTGGTTGGATATGAAGCTCAAAAAATCAGAGAATGCCATTTATTTAAGGGACAGAAAGGTGATACATCAATGAAAGAATGAGGAATGGCCAAGAAGAAACATCAGGAAAACACAGTGACATGGAGGACAAAAGTTTCAAGGAGGGCAGCACCGACAGTATGAAAAGACTGCAAAGAGGTTAATGCAATGTGGACAGAAAGTGTCTGTTGAATTGGCAACTGGGAGGTTACCAGTGAACATGGGGATCATCCATGAAGTGATGCAGAAAGCAGTCAAAGGCCAGGAGGTTAAGGGGTAATAAGCTCTTTTCACTCACATGCACAACTTGTTTGGCTACTTTAACAGCCTGCTGTGGGGCTGGGGCAAAAAAAAGAGACCAGAAGCTGGAAACATAGATATCAAATACAGCTCTGTGGACTGCTCTGTGTGGCCTTGGGAAAGTCTCTTATGCTCTTTGGGTCTTCGGGCTTCATCCTACTCTTACTGATAAAATTAGTCTGTAACCACTTACTTCTTAGGGTTATATGAGACCAAATGAGATAAAGTACATGAATGGTTCTACCTCAAAGTCTAGAATTTCTATGTAGTTGCTCCCAACTAGATATGGTAAATGTAATATAACAGGAAACTCAGCAAGAATAAATCGTTTGGTGGTGGTGGTTGTTGCATTATACACCAGTCATAAGATCCTTTACCTAACGGTATTTTCATATACGGTCAATTCTGCTATAACACTTGTGTTGACAACATGAGTTTGAGCCAATGCAATGGATATATTAGGGAACAATTTAAGCATAAGATGAGTTTTGCATTTGCTTAGGTGTAAACTCATATGTGAGAAACACTAGGTCAAATGCAGAAGACAGCACCCAGCTGAACTGAGCCATGTAAGAATACATAGAACACACAAACACACACACACACACCTAAATATCTTCCAGATATCTCAGGTCACTACATGTGTTACGAGCCACACCCATCTACCATTGGTGTCACTAATTCCTATCTGATTTCAGACAATCAACCGTTGAGAGACAATTTTCTATAAATATTTTTGTGATCCTGTGTGGTCTGATCTTTCTGAGCACAGCATTGGTAAACTTGGATAAAGGATGATTTAGCAGCAAACATGCCTTGGAAGCATGAAATTTCATGCTTCTGAAGAGAACAATCAGATGACTGTTCACACTTTGGAAAATTGAAGTCAAATTGCTTTTGTGATACTCCAGAAAGATATAGAAACTTACCTCCCCCAGAAGTCATTTTTACACTCCAGGGTAGTGAGACTACCTTCTCTTTCCCTCCCCCAAAACGATTTATTCACCTTCCAAAGTAAAGGTTCATCTCTTTGGAGAGGAGAATGGGCATACCCGCCAGCGCCCATGAAAGCTTAGAGTCTCCTAATGTTGATGTCCCTCTCCTGTGGTGTCTCTCAGTGTGTGGGCAGGATAACATCAGGCCCTCACTCTATTGCCTCATCGAGTCTGGGGTTTGAGAACCAGCACTAAGATGCTCTGTGAGCAAAAATGGTCTGTTCTCTGATGCAGGGATCTTGGGTTTCCTGTCAGAATCTATCTGCTTGTCTGTCTGTCTTATACACATCCATCCATCCATCCGCCTATCCTTCCACAATAACTTACAAGTTGCAACCTTTCTAAAACCCACTTCTTCCACAGGCAAACTTCAGGTCTTTTTCAAGGTAAAATGACACATGTTTTATAGTATCTACGTATTTCTTAACCACTTAACATGTGTAAAACTAGGCTATCATATTTATTAATGTGTCATGGCAAAGTTTTGTGTAACTTCAATTTTTGTGCTGCAGATGTTTTTTAAGGAGTGCATATATTGTGTTATAACAAAACTGACTGGTTGTTAAAGCTTCTTTATTGATATAGATTAGAATTAGGACAATGACACATGGAAGCTTAAGTGACTAAAAGGAGAACTGTGAATTATGTGTGAATTTATTTATAATAACCTTATCTCCAATTACTTGGGAAAACTGGGAGTTAAGTATATTTTCATTTGTTCATGCTTATTAAAAACAATCAGTAGAGCAGATTTTTGAAGTATGCTTTTCTCTAATCATATCAGAATATAATTACTTTCATGGCTATACAATTTTATAAAAATCCACAAAAAAATACCTCACCATTGGAAATTAAATTGTCATCTCTATCACTGATAGCCTCTGGAATTTCCTGCTTCTGAAAAGAACAATCAGATGACTGTTCACACTTTGGAAAACTGGAGTCAAGTTTCTTTTGCGCTATTCCACTCTCAGCTATTTTTTTCCTAAGGATTTCCTCTTCATAGTTTTTTATGTTTCTGTTTGATGAATATACAATCCTAAAAGACAAAATATAAAATAATGATTAAATAATGTTGGTGATTCTTTAAAAGAGAAAGAAAGTTACTTTTCCCATGTGCTGCTTTCATATATAACATACATTAAAAACTCTTAATTTGGACTGACTGTAGAAAGGTCAATCTAAAATAGCAGAAAATTTGAAATGTAGTCCATAAAGTATTTTAATGTTAAAAAATAATATATAATGCCAAAAAATAGGTAACAGATGAAACAGACAATTCCAAGAAAGACACAAACTACCAAATCTGATTCAAGAAGAAACAGAATATCTGACTCAGCCTACAACATGTAAAGAGATTTAATTAGAATAAAAAGTTCCCCTCAAAGAAAAAAACCAAGACCAGATGGCTTCACTGGTGGATTCTACCAAATGTTTAAAGAAAAACTATCACCCATTTTCCACAAATTTTTCCAAAAATTTGAAGAGGAAGGAACACTTCTCAATTCATTCTATGAGGCCAGTATTACTAATACAAAAGCAGACAAAGATATCACAAGGACAGAAAAGCACAGATCAATATGCCTTATTAACATAAATTTTTAAAAAATTCTCAAATTAGCTGGGTGTGATGGCATATACCTATAGCCCCAGCTATTCGGGAGACTGAGGTAGAAGGATTGCCTGAACCCAGAAGGTTGAGGCTGCAGTGAGCCATAATCATGCCACTGTCCTCCAGCTTGGGTGACAGAGTGAGACCCTGATTTAAAAAAAAAAAAAAGAAAAGGAAAAGAAAAGAAAAAAAGTCCTCAACAAAATAATTATAAACTCAATTCAACAGCATACACAAAAGATTATACACCATGACAAACTGAGATTTAACTCAGGACTTCAGAAAATCATTGTTATCTACCATATCCACAGAATAAAGGACAAAAATCATATGATCGTCTCAATTAATGCAGAAAAATCATTTGACAATGTTCAATACCCTGACATGATAAAACATTCAGCAAACTAGAAATAGAAATGTCCTTAACTTGATGGAGGACAAGTATGAAAAACACACATCTAGCATCATACTTAAAAGACTGAAAGCTTTCTTCCTAAGACATGCAAGGATGTCTGTCCTCACCACTTCTATCCAATATTTTATAGGAGGACGAATAGGCAAGGTTGAATTAGGCAAGAAAAAGAAGTAAAAGGCATCTATGGGAAAGGAATAAGTAAAGTTATCTCTATTTGCAAATGACAAACATATAGAAAATCCTTAGAAATACATAAAAAACTAGTTAAACAAGTTCAGCAAGGTTGCAGGACACAAGATCAATGTGCAGAAATCTATTGCATTTCTATATACTATCAATGAACAACCCAAAATGAAATTAGAAAATAATTCCATTCACAATAGCATTTTTTTTTTTGAGTGGGAATCTCACTCCATCGCCCAGGCTGGATGAAGTGCAGTGGCACGCTCACGGACACACCAGTGCTGACCTGCTGGGCTCCAGCAATCCTTCCACCTCAGCCTTCCAAGCAGCCGGAACTACAAGCACGTGCTACCACGTACGGTTCCTTTTTGATTTATTGTAGAGATGAGGTCTCGCCAAGTTGCCCAGGCTGTACTCAAACCTGTGGGCTCAGGTAAAACCCTCACCTCAGCCTCCCAAAGTGCTGGGATTACAGGCTTGAGCTACTGCACCCACAGCCTACAACAGCATTCTAAATATAAAATACTTAGGAATATATTTAACAAAAGAATCACAAGACTTACTCATCAAAAGCTACAAAACAGCCTGGGCACCGTGGCTCAAGCCTGTAATCCCAGCACTTTGGGAGGCTGAGGTGAGGGGATTGCCTGAGCCCACAGGTTTGAGAACAGCCTGGGCAACTTGGTGAGATCTCATCTCTAAAATTAATCAAAAAATAGCCGGGCGTGATAGCACATGCCTGTACTTCCAGCTACTTGGAAGGCTGAAGCAGAGGGATCCCCTGAGCCTAGCAGGTCAAGGCTGCAGTGGCTGTGAGCAAGCCACTGCACTCCAGCTTGGGTGACAGGGTGAGACTCCAACTCAAAAAAATAAAAATAAAAATAAAATAAAGGTATAAAACAATGTTATAAGCAAATGAAAATACATTCCATGTTCATGAATCAGAAGACAATATTGCTAAGATAGCAATACTTCCTGAATTGATCTACAGATTAAATACAATCTCAATATACCCAGAGGAACTCACATCAATCTACAAAAAAGATACCTGCACATGCATGTTTGCTGCAGTTCTATTCACAATAGCAAAAACATGGTACCAACCATGCTGCCCATCAAAGTTGGACTGGATTAAAAAAATGTGGTACATATACACAATGGAATATTATGCAGCCATAAAGAAGGACAAACATATGGACTTTGCTGCAACTTAGATGGATTTAGAGTCTATCATATTCAGTGATCTATCACAGAAACAAAGAACAAAGTACCATATGTTCTCACTCATAAGCAGACCTAGAACAATTATCACAATACCATAAGAAAGGGATTGGCAGTAGTGGGAAACTGACCGGGGAGGGGGGTGGGAGTGGCAGTTGTGGGAAACTGCCAGGGGAGGGAGGGGCACACCTCATCAACAAGGGTACCTGCATAATGAACATTTGTATACCTAACCCTGAATTGTGCCCCACATCTTTAAAATAAAAAAATTTTAAAAATAAATGCAATCTCTATCTAATTTCCAGTTGTGTTTTTTGCAGAAATTGACAAGCTAATCCTTAAATTCAAATAAAAATGCAAGAGGTGCAGAATAGTCAAAGTAATCTTGACAAAGAACAAAGTTGGAGGACTCACACTTTCCAATTTTCCAAGCTTCCTCCAAAGCTATAGTAACCAAGACTGTGTGGCACTGGCATAAAGATATACATATAGATCAGTGAAATGGAATTGAGTCTAGAACATAGATTTATGGGCAACTAATTTTTGACAAGGGTGTCCAAACAATACCAATGGGAAAAGAAGAGTCTCTTCCAAAAACGGTGCTGAGATAACTGAGTATCCAAATGCAGGCTGGGTGCAGTGATCATGCCTGTAATCCCAGCACTTAGGAGGTCACAGCAGGAGAATCGCTTGAGTCCAAGAGTTTGAGACCAGTCGAGGCAGCACAGCAAAACCTGGTTTCTACTTTAAACTTAAAAAATTAGACTGAGTGCAGTAGCTCACGCCTATAATTCCAGCACTTTGGGAGGCTAAGGTGGAAGGATTGCTTGAGTCTAGGAGTTTGAGGCTTACCTAGGTAACATGGCAAGACCTCATCTCCACAAACAAACAAACAAAACAAAACAAAACAAAAAACCAGAAAAAAAAAAACCCCACAAACTCTTGGCCAGGCACAGTGGTTCATGCCTGTAATCCTAGCACTTTGGGAGACTGAGGTGAGAAGACCGCCTGAGACCAGCTCAAGACCAGTTTGGGCAACATAGCGAGACCTTGTCTCCACAACAACAACAACAACAAAATAAGCCAAGCATGGTGGCATGTATCTGTAGTCCCAGCTACCGGGGAGGCTGAGGCAGAAGGATTGCCTGAGCCCAAGAAGTCGAGTCTGCAGTGAGCCATGACTGTACCACTGCATTCTAGCCCAAATGACTAAGACCCCGACTCAAAAAAAAAGAATAAATCAAAGACCTAAATGAGGCTGGGTGCAGTGGCTCACATCTGTAATCCCAGCACTTTGGGAGGCCAAGGTGAGAGTTTGAGACCAGCCAGGGCAATATAAGCGAGACCTTGATTCTACAGATATCAAAAAAATTAGCTGGGCATGGTGGTGTGTGTCTGTAGTGCCAACTACTTGGGAGACTGAGACAAGAAGATCATCTAATCCCAGGAGGTCAAGGCTGTAGTGGGCCATGATCATGCCACTGCATGGCCAAGAGAAAACTTTTGTAAATCATGTTTGATAAGAGTCCAGTATTCCAGAATATATAAAGAACTCTTATAATTCAATAATATGAAAAAAAATAACTCAATTTAAAAATGGGCAGAGGATATTATTAAATAGTTTTCCAATAGGATATTATTAAATTAAGAAAATATAAATATGAATTATATGCATACAAAAAGTTGCTCAATGTCATTTGCTATCATCAAATGCAAGCGAAAACCACAATGAGATACCAGCTCACATCCACCAAGATGGCTATAATAAAAAAGACAGATATTATATTATGTGTCATTACATATCAAGAATATGGAGAAACAGGAACCATCATACATGCTGGTGGTAATGTAAAATGGTACAGCCACTTTGGAAAAGAGACTGGAGGTAACTCAAGAAGTTAAACATGGTTGCCATAAGACCCAGCAATTCTATTCCTAGGTAAATAATTCAAGACACTTGAAATTGTATATTCACACAAAAACCTGTATTCAAATGTTCACAGCAGATTTATTCATAACAGCCAGAAAGCTGAAATAACCCAAATGTCTATCTGATGAATGAATAAACAAAATATGGCACATCCATATGTACAGAAAATAGGTACGATTAGCAGGCCTGATGCTACTCTTTGAAAGACTTGCTTGCAAGGTTGGCCCTTGACTGGTGTCTAGAAACATGGAGTTCGAGAGTGTTCTTAGCATTCTCTAAATGTAAGGGTGGCTAGCTATGCCTGAACTGATTATACAAATAATTTTTTTATGCTGAACATCTGCGTAAAACTCATGTTCTGGGAGTTTGGAACATGGCTGCAAGTTGGGCACGAGTGCCTCTGTGACCAATTTCCAGTAAAAACCCTGGGTGCTGAGGCTCTGATGAGCTTTCTTGGCTGACATTTCAGAAGTGCTCTCACAACTCGTTGCTGGGGAAGTCAAGCATGTCACACGACCCATGGAAAGAGGACTTTTAGAAATCTGGGCCCTACTTTTCATGGACTTCACCCCCTGTGCCTTTTTCTTGTTTCCTTTTTCTATAATAAAGCATAGCCTTGGCTGGATGTGGTGGCTCACGGCTGTAATCTCAGCACTTTGGGAGGTGAAGACGAGAGGGTTGCTTGAGCCCAGGCCTTCGAGACCAGCAGGATCAACTGAGTCCAAGAGGTCAGGCTGTGGTAGCTGTGATCACGCTATGGCACTCCAGCGTGAGAGACAGAGTGAGACTCTAACTCATAAATAAACAAATAAAATCCCAGTCTTAAGTATGACTATATGCTGAGAACTGTGAGTCCTCTGAGGGAATCATCAAATCTGAGAATGATCCTGGTGACCCCCGATCTACCATACAATGAAACAGTCAGCCATATAAAGAATTAAGAAGCGATACATGATGCAACATAGATGAACCTTGACAATATCACGCTAAGTTTAAAAAGGCAGACATAAGCCGGGCTCGGTGGCTCAGTCCGTAATCCCGCACCTTTGGGAGGCTGAGGTGAGTGGATTGCCTGAGCCCGCGGGTTCGAGACCCGCCTGGACAACTTGGCGAGACCTCATCTCTACAATAAACCAAAAACTAGCCGGGCGTGGTAGTGCACGCCTGTAGTTCCAGCTACTTGGAAGGCTGAGGCCAAAGGATCGCCAGAGCCCA
>NW_007254018.1:1098412-1101380 GCF_000164805.1 Carlito syrichta | reverse complement strand
CCCGACTCAAAAAAAAAAAAAAAAAGGCAGACATAAAAGGCCATGTAGTGTATGGATTTTATTTACATGAAATGCCCAGAATAGGCAAATCCCTGAAGACAGAAAGTAGGTTGGGCTGCCAGGAGCTGAGGGAAGAAGGAAACAGTGGCGACCACTAATGGAGCGAAGTTTCTTTAGAGGATGATGAAAACATCCCGGAATCAGCAGGGATGGTTGCAGAACATTGTGAATATATTAAAGCCACTGAAGTATATACTTTATTTTATTTATTTAGGTTGGAGTCTCACTCCGTCGCCCAGGCTGGAGGGCAGTGGCATGCTCACGGCCACCCAGCATCGACCTGCTGGGCTCCGGCGATCCTTCTGTCTCAGCCTTCCAAGGAGCCGGAACTGCAGGCACACACTACCACGCCCGGCTAATTTTTTGATTTATTGTAGAGATGAGGTCTCACCAAGTTGCCCAGGCTATTCTCAAACTCTTGGGCTCAGGCAAGCCCCTCACCTCGGCCTCCCAAAATGCTGGGATTATAGGCTGAGCTACTGAGCCCAGTTGAAGTATATACTTTAAAAGGGTGGATTTTCTAGTATGTGAATACATCTCAATAAAAAAAGAGAGTATGGGAGAGAGGAATCGGAGAGTGACAGAATTCTTTTTTTTTTTTTTTTTTGAGTTGGAGTCTCACTCTGTCGCCCAGACTGGAGTGCAATGGCCGCTCCCGACCACCGCAGCCTCGACCTGCTGGGCTCCAGCAATCCTTCCGCCTCAGCCTTCCAAGCAGCCGGAATTACAAGCGTGTGCTACCACGCCTGGCTGATATTTTTTTTTTTTTTTGATTTATTGTAGAGATGAGGTCTTGCTGTCCATGCGGGTCTCGAATCCGCAGGCTCAGGCAATCCACTCACCTCAGCCTCCCAAAGGCGTGGGATTACAGGCTGAGCCACCAAGCCTGGCTTAAGTGACAGAATTCTTGATGTGAAATTGGAGTATTAGCAGGAGGGAAGTGGGGTCAGGAGAAGGCTTTGTTGTTTTTCAGGTGAGGGGGAAATGCCATGCTTACATACCCGTGAGGAGCCCCAAAACAGGAAGTATTTTTTGTGGAAAAGTGAAAGTTGCTCAAGGGTACCTGCATAATGAAAATTTGTATACCTAACCCTGAATTGTACCCCGCATCTTCAAAATTAAAAAAAGAAAGAAAGAAAGTTGCTGGAACAATGTCCCTGCCCAGGTGAAAAGGGACAGGATGGGATCTGGTGGACAAGTGGAAGGACAGGTTTCAGCGGCACTGACAGGAGGAAGACAAAGCTTCTGGGTACAGATGCCAGTGAGCAGATGTGAGAGAAGTCTGTGACGGTTCTCTTCTAACTGCTTTGAGTTTTCTCAATGAAAAAGAAAGCAAGGTCATCAAAAGTAAGAATGAATGGGTGGAACGTTGAAGGTTCAGGAAAGACGAAGTGTGAAATACTCCTCCAGGAACATGGGAAATCAAATCGGACTAGGGAAATATAGGTGATGGCACGAGTGACTGACAGCACTAAGTGACTCCTTGAGGTTCATGGTCATGAACTCAAAGTTAGACTGGTCAGCATGGCTGTGTGTTTTTTTGCCAGCCACATTCTGCTGTGTGGATGCTGAAGTTGGGGGGTTCAAAGAGCTGGACTTAACATTTGGGACTTTGACATGTAAATGAAACAAGTTCAAAGGGGACATGGGAACCAAAGCTGTATGCAAAGGGAGTGACCCAGTGATCAAGAAAGGAATTTAACCTGAGTAGGAGGGGAAATGAGGACATAAGAGGATACAAGCAGCCAACAGCTACATGAAAAAAATGCTCAGCCTCACTAATCATCAAATAAATGCAAATTAAAACCACACTGAGATACCACTTAACTCCAGTCAGGATGGCCATCATCAATAACCCAAAAAACAACAGGTGTTGGAGAGGATACAGGGAAAAGGAAACACTTCTACCCTGTTGGTAGGAGTGTAAACTAGGACAACCTCTGTGGAAAACAGTGTGGCGATTCCTAAAAGACCTAAAAGTCAACCTTCCATACAACCCAGCAATCCCCAATCTGGGCATATACCTGGAGGAACTCAAATCACTCTATGAAAAAGATACCTGCACATGCATGTTTATTGCAGCATTATCCACAATAGCAAAAACATGGAACCAACCATGCTGCCCACTGAAAGTGGACCGGATTTTTAAAATGTGGTACATATACATGATGGAATATATAGCAGCCATAAAAAAGGACAAAATTATGAACCTCACAGCAACTTGGAAGAACTTAGAGGCTATAATACTGAGTGATCTATCACAGAAACAAAGAACTGAGTACCACATATTCTCACTCATAAGCAGAACTCTAACAATTATCATAATACTATAAGAAAGGGATTGGCAGTAATGGGAAACTGCCAGGGGAGGGTGGGGGCACACTTCATCAATAAGGGTACCTGATCTCAAACCAGGTGAAATGGGGACCAAAGTGAGGCCCGAACTTTACCTGTACAATGACCATTTGTATACTTAACCCTGAATTGTACCCTACATCTTTAAAATAAAAAATTTTTAAAAGAGAATAAAAGGCAAAAAAATGAGGCAAGACTAAATGCGGGTCTTGGTGGAACGAATGAATGATTAGAGCTGAAGTCTTAAAGGCAGTAAGGTAGAAAGACAGGAGGCAGAAGTCAGAGAGTGGGATGCTTGGAATGGAGACTATGGAGGGCTGCTGTCACTGATTAGGCATGGCTCAGGACTTGACATGGCAGTGAGGTAGGACAGATAACAAGACTGGAAGAGAGGAACTGGAAGAACTGAGAGGCCAGGTTATTGGACACAACATCTACAGCCACTGCAATTATCAAGATTTCTATTACTAGAAGAACTGACAATAGTCAGTAGCTAAACTCTTTTTTTTTTTTTTTTTTGAGTTGGAGTCTCACTCCGTCGCCCAGACTGGAG
>NW_007254018.1:1087205-1098366 GCF_000164805.1 Carlito syrichta | reverse complement strand
TTCATCTCAGCCTCCCAAAGGCACGGGATTACAGGCTGAGCCACCGAGCCCGGCTGCTAAACTCTTTAAGGAAAGAAGAGGACTGATCTGGAGGTCTCTGGATAACTGTCCATGGTATATGAGGGGGGAACCAAAAACATGGTGTTTATTTATAAAAATGTGTGTATCTTTTCTTATGTTTAAATTTCAGTCATTTTCAAAGTACCTTCCATTTGATGCAATATACCTATCGAGACACTTTCCCCACTGCTCAAAGCAGTTTTTGAACTTGTCCATTTGGATGCCTTTGAGTGCTTCTGCCCTTTTTTGTTTCACCTCTTCCACATCAGCAAAATGTTTCCCTTGGAGGACTTTTTTCATCGAGGGCAACCAAAAACAGTCATTCAAGGCAAGATTGGGTGAATGAGGAGGGTGGGACACGGGGGTCATGCCAGTTTTGGCCAAATACTGCTGAACACTCAGTGCAGTGTGGGCAGGTGTGTTGTCATGTTGGAAGAACCAGTTACCTGTTTGCTAAACTTGGGATGTTTCTTCAGCAAGTTGTGATGCAACCTTCTCAAAACTTCCAGATAAAAACTTTGGTTGACTGTTTGATCCGGAGGAACAAATTCCGAGTGTAGTATGAGGGGCCCACTCTCCCCACAAAAAGATCTTTTCTATGTTTTGAGGGTCCCCACCTTGTAGACTGGTAAGATGAGATTCAACAATAGGAGATTAAGGAAGAAGGGTGGAAGCAATGACATTCACAAGGGGTTAAGAATGTGCCTGGGATTTGGGGTTTATCCAGGTATACTGAGGCCAGCAGCTCAGGAGACAACTGCCACTGCAAAGATAACTTGCTACTTACAGTTCACAAGAGAAGGGGCCATGCAGGATTAATCAGAAGAAGCACGGACAAGGCCTTTATTGTGGGTTTCAAGGGAAAGGATGAGTGAGACAAGGAAAGCAGCTGAGCAGGATCGGGAGTGGGTAGTTGAATCATGGGGGCAGGTTCGGGGGGCACAGGGGCGATCCCCAGTTGTCTGGCACCGGCTGTGGGATGATTAGGGTAGTAGAAGCCTGCCTCCTGGAGTATCAGAAGCAGAATGATGAGGTGAGTGCATGGGTATATGGGTGTATGTATGGACCCAGGACTGGGCAAGTCATTTACTACCTCTAGGAACTAGTTATCCTTGGGAAGGGCAGTCTCTCCCCAGTCGGTGATACCTAGACACCAGAACATCAGTCATACAGAAAATAAGAAAATACAGTTATTACAACAAGGAAGACCCCTGTCCCATCTAGTTTCAACCCTAGTAGTATAAGGGATGTGGGAGAGAAAATAGCTACCACCAGAGAAAGCTTGTAGATAAAACGAATTCTTTGCTCTGTGCTGTGTTATGTGTTTACCTGATTGGCACTTGACCCTAATATCTCCCGGCTCTTGATGTTAAACTAAAAATTCAAAGGTTCTTCTTCTTTCCTTTCCCTCTCTCACATATACACTCTCATAACAGTAACAGCGTAAGTCTTCTCGAGAAAGCAAAGATTTTTATGATCCTGAGTTGAAGGTTAATCATGAGGTCACAAAGCAAGCACTGCTTTTCACTGATAATCACTTGAGCCACATCTGAAGTCAGTCCACATAAAACAACTTTTCAAAGGCTGTATTTCATATTCTAGCTCAAGTGCACACCAAAGAACTACAATAAGTAGCACCATCAAAGAATATTTCAAAATCTTTATCGGTTATTTAAAAAGAAAGGATGTGAATTGAAAAGACTTACAAGGACTGAATTTCACAAAGCAAAAATTCAAAAAATTCTTTCATCAGAATTTTTACTAAAAGAAATCTTCATCTCAATATTTCCTGTTGCAAGCCTTTCCTTAAAAGGGGGGTCTGTCACAAGCACTTTCTATGTGCAAGACACGACACGAGGTACTCCTGGAGACATGCACATCAATTAAACAACTGAATCTCAAGGCGCTCACATAACCACAGATGCCCATGACTAGCCTAATACAAAACAGAATGGGACTAAGTGCTTAAAACAGAGCCCTGTGAAGTGCCATGAAGCAGAAAGCCAGCTACTACAACCACATTGTCCTAAATGAGAAAACTGAGGCTGAAATTATTCAATCAGATAATGCACAGGCAGAAGGCAGATCTCTGTCTTGTTTGGCAAGCCCAGTGCTTCTGTCACTTTCCCATGCTGTCTCTAATTCAATCTTTTTTTACTATCACTTTTTTTCCCCTGAGTCGCGGTTCCAGGCTGGAGTGTAGTGGCAGGATCACAATGATCATGGCTTACAACAGCCTCGACTTCCTGGACTTAGGCGATCCTTCCACCTCAGCATCCCAAGTAGCTGGGCCTACAGGCATGCACCAAAATCAGCTATTTAAATTTTTTGTAGAGACGAGATTTTGCTATGTTGTCCAGGTTGGTCTCGAACTCCTAGGCTCAAGCAATCTGCCTGCTTTGGCCTCCCAAAGTGCTGGGATTACAGGAGAGTACCTGGCCTTCCTATCACTTTTGATAAGAACAAATAAAGAACAGATTAATGCAATTTCTCCCTTTCTCTAATATGTAAAAAGTTGATTTATTCCAAGAATCTTCTTTTAAATGTACACTCAATATCTGAAGAAATGTATAATCCCATAGTACCTACTACTATGAATAACACACTAAAACTTATTCAGTGCTCCTGTATGCCAGACCACTGTACTAAGTGTCTTTTGACTACTGAATTCAACCCTCACAACAATACTATAAGGTAGGTATTATTGATCAGGCACAGTGGCTCATACCTGCAATCCCAGTACATTGGAAGGTCGAGATGGGAGGATCACCTGGGGCCAGGAGTTCAAGACCAGCCTAACATAGTGAAACTCTGTCTCTACAAATATATATATATATATATATATAAATTTTATACACATTAAAAAGCTAAGTATTATTATGTCCATTTTTCAAATGAGAAAACAAATGGTAAGTGATTAGCCCAAGTTCAAAGTAGTGCATCTGGCTTGACTACAATGTGTGCTCTTACAACTTCTATATAGTACCTACAAGGGAAAAAATGATTCATTTTAAAATTGATATTTGGAGCTCAATGATGGGCCTGTGAGCTATACTGGAAAATAATCATGATTTTTTAAGTTGCACTTAAAGTATCTGCTTAAATTACAGTATATCATGCTGTTCTAGCAAACAGGAGAAGCCAAGGTTAGGTAATTTTCCATTTATGCTTATAGGAACTCCACATAAGAAATTCCAAAATAATAAAGAAAAACAGATTACCCAAGCAACCATTAAAGCATAAAGTAAAGAACAATAAGCCAAATCACACAAATACACTTAAAATTTAATTATCCAAAGACAATTCTACACTAACATAAATGTGATTTTCAACTACAGGCAAAAAGCATGTCAGCAAATAACTACTAGACTGGCATTGAACAAATACTAGAATCTAGGACATAAAAACACAAAAATCTGGCTGGGTACAGTGGCTCACACCTGTAGTCCCTGCACTTTGGGAGGCCACGGCAGG
This sequence comes from Carlito syrichta, assembly GCF_000164805.1. Lineage (NCBI taxonomy): Eukaryota > Metazoa > Chordata > Mammalia > Primates > Tarsiidae > Carlito > Carlito syrichta. The sequence continues at coordinate 1,094,832 of NW_007254018.1, read as the reverse complement.
AGGATTGCTGGAACCCAGGAGTTCAAGACCAGTCTAGGCAACATGGCGAGACATTATCTCTCTAAAACTTCAAAAAGTCAGCTGGGCATGGTGGCACTTGCCTGTAGTATCAACTACTCAGGAGGCTGAGCTGGAAGGATTGCCTGAACCCAGGGGGTAGAGGCTGCAATGAGCCATGGTTTGTGCCATTGCACTCCAGCCTGGGTGACAGTGTGAGACTCAGACTCAAAAAGAAAAAAAAAACCCCACAAAAATCTAACTTTGATTTCTCATGGCAGTCAAAACAGATCATTGGTCCTGGTTTAAGGACAGACATACAGACCAGTGGAACAGAATTAAGAGACCAGAAATAAATCCCTGCATTTATGGGTGAATTAGTTCAGGTTGCCATATAAAATGCCATCACTGGGTGGCCTAAACAACAGAAATGGATTTCTCAGTTTTTGGAGGCTAGAAGTCCAAAAACAGGGCACGAGCATGGTTGGGTTCCGGCGGGAGCCTGCTACCCAGCTTTCAGAGCCCACCACGTCATTATGCCCTCATAGTGGGAAGAGAGGGGGTATGCCCATAAGCCCTCTGGTGCCTCTTCTTAAGGCACTAACTCTTTATGGGGTCCCCACCCTCATGAACTCACCTAACTATCTCCCAAAGACCTCCTCTCCAAGCACCATCACATCGGACATGAGGGACTCAGTATATACATTTTGGGTGGAAAGAGTTTGGTATATAACAGTGAGCAACTGATTTTCCACAAGGGTGTCCAGGAAACAATAGCTTCTTCAGAAAAGATTGCTGGGAGCTAGGCATGGTGGCATGCACCTGTAGTCTCAGCTACTCCAGAGGCTGAGGTAGGAGAATCATTTGAGCTCAGGAGTTTAAGACTGGCCAGGGCAACACAGTAAGACCTCCATCTAAAATAAAAAGGAAAATGGTGCTGGGACAACTGGATATCCATATATAAAAGAATGAAATTTGACCCCCTTTCCTTATGCCATACTGTGCTACATAAAAATGTAAAACTTAGCCAGGCTCGGTGGCTCAGCCTGTAATCCCGCGCCTTTGGGAGGCTGAGGTGAGTGAATTGCCTGAGCCCGCGGGTTTGAGACCCGCCTGGGCAGTGAGACCTCATTTCTACAATAAATCAAAAAATCAGCCGGGCGTGGAAGCGCATGCCTGTAATTCCGGCTACTCGGAAGGCTGAGGCGGAAGGATCGCCGGAGCCCCGCTGGTCGAGGCTGCGGTGGCTGGAAGCGGCCACTGCACTCCAGTCTGGGTGACAGAGTGAGACTCCAACTCAAAAAAAAAAAGTAAAACTTTTGTGTTACAAATGATACCATCAAGAAAGTGAAAAGACAACCCACAGAATGGGAGAAAACTTTTGCAAATCATATGTCTAATAAGAGTCTAATAGGTAGAATATAGAAAGAACACTTGTGACTCAATAATATAAAGACAGATACTCCAATTTAAAAATGGGCAAGGCCAGGCTCAGTGGCTCAGCTGGTAATCCCAGTACTTTGGGAGGCTGAGGCAAGTGGGTTGCCTGAGCCCACGGGTGCAAGACTAGCCTGGGCAACTTGGTGACCTTGTCTCCACAATAAATTTTTTAAAAAATAGTTAACCAGGCATAGTAGCATGCACCTGCAGTTGCAGCTACTTGGAAGGCAGAGGCAAAAGGATCGCTGGAGCCCAGCAAGTCAATGCTGGGGTGGCCATGGGTATGCCACTGCATTCCAGTCTGGGCGACAGAGTGAGACTCTAACTCAAAAAAAAAAAGAAAGAAAAGAAAAGAAAAAAGGGGGCAAAGGATATGAATCAATAGGTCTCCAAAGAAGATATAAAAATGGCAAATAAGCATATGACAATATGCTCAACATCATTAGTCATCAGGGAAATACAAATGAAAACCACAATGAGAGACCCGTTCACATCCACTAGGACGCAGGATGGCAACAGTAAAAAATACAAATAATAAGTCTTGCTGAGGATATAGAGAAACCTAAGCCCTTATACACTGCTAGTGGAAATGTAAAATATAACAGTCTGGAAAACGGGTCTGGCAGTCCTTCAAAAGGTTAAACATAGAGTTGCCATATGATCAAGCAATTCCACTCCTAGGTACATAGCCAAGAGACATAGACACACAGGCTCAACACAAACCTGAACACAAATGTTCACAACAGCATTCTCAGAGTAGCCAAAAAGTAGAAACAACCTAAATGGCCACCAATTAATAAATAGATAAACAAAATGTGGTAGACCCATACTTTGAAATATTATTTGACAAGAAAAAGAAATGAAGTACAGACTGGGGATTCATTTAAACTAGTTTCTCTCATTAGTTAGCTGTTGACAATTCTCTAAGTTCACCAAACATGAGTATCCAAAATTACTGAAAAGTTCAATTGATGCTCTATTTTCAAAATTTTGACCACACACAAGTTGCTGTGATCTGAATGTCTGTGTCCCCACAAAATTCATGTTGAAACTTAATCCCCAGTGTGGTGGTATTAAGAGATGGGGCATCTGGGAGATGATTAGGTCATCAGGGCTCCACCCTCATAAATGGGATTAGTGTCCTTATAAAAGAGATTCGAGAATCTTTGCTCATCCCTCCTGCCAAGTGAGGACATGGAGAAGGTTCCGTCTATGAAGAAGTAAGGGGCCAAATCTGCTGGTGCCTTGATCTTGGACTACCCAGCCTCCAGGACTGCAATACATTTCTGTTGTATAAAAATTACTCCTTCTAAGGCATTTTTATAGCAGCCCAAATGGACGTGAGAACAAAGTTATGATCTTATATAAACATACATACATACAATTTACTTAAAGGTATACATACCAATACTATAGAAGTCAGTATGTGGCAGTGGTCTCAACAGGGAGCTATTTTGTCCCTCAGAGGACATGTGGCAAAGTCTGGAGGCATTCGAGTTACCACAACTAAACATGCTAACATGCAGAGCACTGCCCCAACAGCAAAGAATTATAATAGTGTCCCAAAATATTAATAGTGTCACTATTGAGAAATCCTGGCCTAGAATAATTCATTCAAATTACTGGAGAGCATACCGTTCACTTCTCCGTTCCCAGGATCAGTCTTAAGTTAGAGCTTAACCTCTACAATACTAAGCCTCTAATAGCAACACTTAGCCTCTACTAATACTAATTAGTAAGGTAATTTGGAATTTAAATAAATAAATTTTTCTTATCAGGCTACAAAACATATGAAAATAGATGAAATAAAAACACATACACATATAAGTTTAAAAATAAACAATTACATATTAGACTTAAATATAAGGGGAAAAGATTTTTTAAAAAACACTTACTGTAAAAATGTTCTAAATTCTGAAGCTTCCACATTCTCCACAGTAACAGGCTCATGATCTGTTAAGTTACTTGATGTCTCTCCAACAGTATGAAAATAGAAGTCTGGAACCCTTGCTAAAAGAACTGCTTTGTGTGCTCTGAACAGAGTACAACCTATGGAGAAGGTAACATCTGCATGGATTTCTTCCCTTAGAAGTCTGTAAAGAATAAAAAGGAATCATAGTTTAATTAACAATGCTAAGAAATATATACTTGTTAGAAAATAGGTTTAAAAATAGTGCTATTTTTAAGGCTAAAAAATACAAAGACAATATAAAATAAAAATAAGATAATATAAAAATGAATTTGAGCCAGGTGCAGTGGCTCACACCTGTAATCTCAGCACCTTAGGAGGTAGAGATGAGAGCACTGCCTGAGTTCAGAGGTTTGAGACCAGCCTGGGCAACTTGGGGAGACCTTGTCTCTATAATTAAAAAAAAAAAAATCAGTCTGGCATGGTGGCATGCACCTATAGTTCCAGTTACTTGGAAGGCTGACGCAGAAGGATTGCCAGAGCCCAGCAGGTCAAGGCTGTGGTAGCTGTGAGAGTGCCACTGCACTCCAGTCTGGGCATCAGTGAAGCTTGGACTCAAAAAATTGAATTTTCTAAAATTTATAGTGAAGACAAAGATAAATTTTCACTAAAAAAGACTACTTTTTCAAAACATAACTTTTCTTATGAGTTCTAATAATAATAAAATGAATTTTTGCTACTTATTTTCCTTTCCTTCATTACACCTTTTTTTGTTTTTTTTTTTTTTTAGTTGGAGTCTCACTCTGTCGCCCAGACTGGAGTGCAGTGGCCGCTCCCGGCCACCGCAGCCTCGACCTGCTGGGCTCTGGCGATTCTTCCGCCTCAGCCTTCTGAGTAGCCGGAATTACAGGCATGCGCTACCACGCCCGGCTGATTTTTTGATTTATTGTAGAGATGAGGTCTCGCCAAGCTGCTCAGGCGGGTCTCGAACCCGGGGGCTCAGGCAATTCACTCACCTCAGCCTCCCAAAGGCACAGGATTACAGGCTGAGCCACCGAGCCCGGCTACACCTTTTTTTTTAAGATTGGAAAATGTAGTTTATTTGGAGAGTAAATTAGAGAGAGAAGATTCACCTCCCCAAGATGGGGCAGGGGGCCAAAACTCCACTAGACTTACTTTGAAACACAGAACACAAAGTTAACAGGGCCATTGATTATTGAAAAGAATCAATGTTTCAAACAACTTACTAACATTGAAGCAAAAAAGTAAACAGTCAATAACACCAACAAACTGAATACATCAGTAGACAATTCAGATTAGAAACTGGTACATTTTGTTCTGACTAATGTCAATTACCAAGTCTGAAATGGAGGCTTGGCTGTCAAGAATGTGACATTTAGGCCCCTTTCCATTCCCCTGTCCCACAAATAGAACTTATCATGCTGTAATCTATCATTAAGATGATGGACTCATGAGGCAAACCCACTCAAATTCCTTCACTAATGCACAGACATAGTTGTGGTCAAGCCCACTCGTTACATGTGAAGTGACAGAAGAACTGAAACCAACATCATAACAGAAACTATCATAACAATATTTTTTCTCTTTGCAGTAACTATATTATTTTACTCTCTAAATATCAAATAATATATCCTATCTCTATAGCAATAACATCAGCAAGGTATGCATTCTTAGAGGACTTCTGCATATAATATACATTGCTATAAGTGGCAATCACACTAGTATACTACAGGAGGAACAAGGAAGGGATAAAGGTATCCATTACAGTGAGAGCTTGGAATGTTGCCAATGACACTCCTGCTCCCCCAAGGTCAAGTTAATGGCTCCTTCCTCTAATTCCATCACACTAGCTACCCGCACACCTATATAGCACTTCTATCATTGCATCATTATTATTTGTATGTGTCTTGCTCCCTTCCAGACAATGAACTCCCCAAGGGCAAACACTGTTAGTATACAACAAGAGTTCAATATCTGCTTATTGAATGATCCTATTTTACCCTAAACAAAACAAATGCTTCAGAGCACAAAAGCTTTCAGACCCTGAAAAAACAATGAGTCAACAGATGTATCCTAGTTGGGTCAATATTTTCATCAATAAATTAGTTGCACAAGTAATTTTCAAAGTTACACAAAAATGTGTTGGTCTCTTAAACTTTCATTCAAAACTCACATTATAAAAGCACTCAGTCTGTTCCTCCCTCCCACCCACCTTCTCATCCCACTTCTCCCCAAATGAACAAGGAAGCATGGCAGCCAGTAGCCATACGACCATCATAAGGGAATCCACCTTGTTCCTAACAGGAGCTCATGAGTACTCGTTAAAGGAAAAAAACAATAATGTGTGTTTTAAATTATTAATGTGAAAATATAGTGCTTTTTATTTGATAAGACCACTTGTATCCACTATCTGTTTCAACTGTATCTTGTATCCGTTACAAGTAACAGAAAATCTGACTCAGACTGGCTTAAGTATTAATGAAGGTTTGTTGACTCATCTAACAGTAAAGCCCAGAAGAAAGACGGATTGGAGCAAAGGCTCAGTGATGCTAAGGACTGGCTTCTTTCCATCTCATGTCTTTGCCAACTACTATATTAACCTATCTTAGTCCGTGTTGTGGTGCTGGAACAGAATACCACATACTGGGTAATTTCCAATGAGCAGAAATGTGTTGGCCCACAGTTCTGGAAACTGGGAAGTCCAAGATCAAGGTGCTGACATCTGGTGAGGGCCTTCTTGCTACATCATCTGCCACGTGGTAGAAGACAAGAAGGTGAGAGGGAGACAGAGGGAGCCCAACTCACCTTTTCATAACAGCACCAATCACACCCATGAGGGTGGAACCCTCCTGGCCTAATCACCTCTTAACGGTCCTACCTCTTAATACTGTTACAATGACAATTAAATTTCAACATGAGTTTTAGAGAAGACAAACATTCAAACCATAGCATAACTAAGGCATCTTAGACTGAAGATAAAACTCTGCTGTCACTAAACATTCATTGAGCACATACTATGTTCCAAGACACTGGGAACATAAAGGACTAAAATGTAATACCTGCCCTCAGGGAGCTTACAGTATAGTAAGGAAACTGCTTTGAAAAATAAGGAGTGGGCCGAGCTCGGTGGCTCAGCCTGTAACCCCGCACCTTTGAGAGGCTGAGGTAAGTGGACTTCCTGAGCCCACGGGTTCAAGACCCGCCTGGGCAGGCAAGACCTCATCTCTACAATAAATAAAAAAAATGAGCCGGGCGTGGTAGCATGTGCCTGTAGTTCCAGCTACTTGGAAGGCTGAGGCGGAGGGATCGCCAGAGCCCAGCAGGTCGAGGCTGCGGTGGTCAGGAGCGGCCACTGCACTCCAGTCTGGGCGACGGAGTGAGACTCCAATGCAAAAAAAAAAAAGAAAGAAAAATAAGGAGTGGGATACGAGGTCTGATAATTAGGTTTGTGAACCATCCTAAAAGAAGTACTACATACTTCACTGCTGAATATCATCATTACAGTCACCTTCAAAGTACTCCCCCTGGTAAACTATGCACTGATGCCAGTGCCTAGTCCACTTGTCAAAGCAATTTTGGAATTCTTTTTCTAGAATGGCCATAAGAACTGTCATTGTTATTTACTGACACAATTAAAAACTGACAATTAAGTTCACAAACTTGCCACCATGTGCTTACGTTGGCAGCACTGTACAGATAACTGTATTGGAACATCCTCCTTCCTCACCTGCTCTGGCCCCCAATGACTTATTTCTTTACCCCTAGACAAAGGAAATATTGAAAGGAAGACATCTGATGACATTCAGGACATCAAGGGTAATATGGTGATGGTTCTGATGGCCATTCAAGAAATAGAGTTCCAAAATTGCTTTGATGTATGGACTAGGCACTGGCATTGGTGCATAGCTTCCCAAAAGAGTACTTTGAAGGTGACCATAGTGGCATTCAGCAGTTAGGTATGTAGCCCTTTTTCTAGGGTGGTTCGCGAACCTAATTGCCAACCTCACATATTCAATAGCACAAACAAGTGTGTATTGTTCAGGGACAGACATAAGAGGAGACCTCACTGGGGACATGAAAACAAAATGGGACTTTAAAGACTGAATAAGAAGCCGGACACAGTGGCTCAAGTCTGTAATCCCAGTACTTTGGGAGGTCAAGGTGCGAGGATTGCCTGAGCCTGAATCAAGGGGTTTGAGATCAGCCTGGGCAACTTTGGTGAGACCTCATCTCTACAATAAAAAAAAAAAATTTGCTGGA
>NW_007254018.1:1085452-1087185 GCF_000164805.1 Carlito syrichta | reverse complement strand
CGACAGAGTGAGACTCCAACTCAAAAAAAAAAAAAAAAATGTTTTTCCCGGGCATGGGAGCATGCACCTGTAGTTCCTGCTACTTGGAAGGCTGAGGCAGAAGGACTGCCCAAGCCCATCGGGTCAATGCTGGGGTAGCCATGAGCGAACCACTGAACTCCAGTCTGGGCGACAGAGTGAGACTCTGACTCACACAAAAAAAAGACTGAATAAGAGTTGATTAGGGAAGAAAGGCAAGGTAGGGGAGTGCCTGGCTCCACGGTCCTTACAAGGTATGTATGAGTATGGAACAATGCATTGGTCAGCACAGAGGACTGAAGGGTGAGATGTGGCAGATGATGCTGCAGGGATAAAGATGAAAAAGAGGCAAAGAGCCTAACTGCATCCTCCAGCCAAAGGGGAGACACAAAATGATTTGAAACATGAGCAAATTTATTTTTCCAAATCAATGAATTTGTGTAGAGGAGGAGTTAGAGAAAAATGAGAATGAAGATAAGAAAACTACTGCACGGCATGAATAAACGAAGCCAGGAGAGTATCAATGGTGATAGAGAAGAGGGAATGAAATTAAAATATATTTAGGTCATAAAGTTGGCAGGAGATGATGACTGGGCTTTGAAGGGAAAGGGAAGGGAGTAATTTAGAATCTCCTCCCTCATAGCTGGTTTAGATAACCAGGTGCTGGTGATATCATCCACTTTTCACTTGTGGCTGCCGGTCCAGCTTTCCTCCTCAACTCCAGGCATATTTCCAAGTGTTTCCTGAATATAGCTTCCCAAATATTCTTTTTATTGAGTCAGAGTTTCACTCTGTCACCCAGGCTGGAGAGCAGTGGCACACTCATGGCCACCGCAGCCTCAACCTGCTGGGCTCAGGTGATCCTTCCACCTCAGCCTTCCAAGTAGCTAGAACCACAGGCATGGGCCACCACACCCAGCTAATTTTTTTATTTATTGTAGAGACGAGGTCTCACCATGTTGCTCAGGCTGATCTTGAACCCCTGGGCTCAGGCAATCTTTTCGCCTCTGCCTCCCAAAGTGCTGGGATTACAGACTTGAGCCACTGCGCCTGGCCAGACCCAGCTTTTTTTTTTTGAGTTGGAGTCTCACTCTGTCACCCAGACTGGAGTGCAGTGGCCAGCCTTCCAAGTTGCTGGAACTACAGGCGCACGCTACCATGCCCGGCTACAGACCCAGTTTTTTAACCGCTGAAACTATCTCGTTTTTCCTCACTTCACTACATGCATCATCACTTCAGATGACCTAGGAGTGTCTCTGTTTCTATTTGGAAGGATCTGATACCGCAGCATTGTTCACAATAGCAAGAACCTGGAATCAACCATGCTGTCCATCAAAAGAGGATTGGATTAAAAAAATGTGGTACATATGCATGATGGAATACTATGCAGCCATAAAAAAGAACAAAATCATGAATTTCGCAGCAACCTGGATGGAACTAGAGTCTAAAATACTGAGTGATCTTTTACAGCAACAAAGATCTGAGTATCACATGTTCTCACTCATATAGTGGACCCCGAACATCTATTGTAATACTATAAGAAAAGGATTGACAGTGGTGGGAAACTATGGAGGGGGGAAGGGAGGGGAAGGGAGGTGGGATTAATAGTAGTCAATATCTGTCTGTGGACGGGGAGACACCCCTTATCAACAAGGGTGCCTGAACAAAGCATATTTGTATACCTAACCCTTAACTGTACCCCACAATATCAAAAT
>NW_007254018.1:1077786-1085432 GCF_000164805.1 Carlito syrichta | reverse complement strand
CTCATCTCTACAATAAATAAAAAAATCAGCCGGGCGTGGTAGCGTGCACCTGTAGTTCCAGCTACTCGGAAGGCTGAGGTGGAAGGATCACTCAAGCCCAGCAGGTCGAGGCTGCAGTGGCCGGAAGCGGCCACTGCACTCCAGTCTGGACAGCAGAGTGAGACTCCAACTCAAAAACAAAAACAAAAAATTGAGCACTTGCAAATCCCGGTGCCACTGTAAAAGCCCTTCCCCTTGCTTAGAGACCCTCTGCCTCTCCCTTCCCATCCTTTACCTATTCAGTCGTTAATCGATCCCTAAGAGCTCACTCAAATGTCACCATATACAGCAGACAAGTCCAACCCATGACCCATGGGTCACAGGTGGCCTAGGAAAGCTAGTAATGTGGCCCCACAAAATCTTTTAACATCATGTTGTTTTTAGCATTTATTTTCTTTGTGACCCCATATGTGGTTCCATTTTTGAAGTTCATAATCACGCCTTATTCATGGCATCGCGTTTTGGCAGCACATATGTTTGTGAGCAGCTGTTTTCAATGATGAAGCACAGGAAGAGCAGATCTCAGACAAACATTTCTGATGCGCACCTTGAGAACGCACTAAGAATTGAGACCACTTCGATGGAACCAGATTTGAATAGATTAGTTTTACAAAAACAAGGTCAAATTCCCCAATAATTTTATATTGTTCTCATTTTTCTGAACTTCATAATAAAAAGATTTAAAAAATAAAAGAAGTCTTATAATGTATATTCTCTAACTATATTGTATAATTTCTGCGCAACCCAAGATAATTCCTCTTTACTTGAAGCCCAGGGAAGCCAAAAGGTTGGACACCCCTGATATAAAGCTTTCCCTAACACTCCTTACCAGCACCATTATCACTTTTGTTTGGCCATTATGTCTCTCACTAGAGTATAAGTACAAACACCAAAGCAATGTCTTATTAACTTTTGATTCCTCAGGACCTAGTACAAGGCTACACATACATGATTGGTGCTAGATACTTCATTAATATTTGTAGAATAAATCAATGACATTGCTGCACTTGGAGATTACGCATAGCATTTAAGGTGGTTGGGTGAAACTAAGGACTAATAAAAGAAAAAACAAGGCGATCAGGTGAGCATGTGAAGTTTTTGTTGTTAAAAAAAACACAAAAACACGTTGGGCAAGTTGCCTCATGACTGTGATACCAGTGCTTTGGGAGGCTGAGGCAGAAGGACTGCTTGAGATCAGGAGTTCAAGATCAGCCCGGGCAACGTAGCAAGACCCCACCTCTACAAAAAATTTAAAAAATTAGCCAAGCACAGTGGATCGCACTGTAATCCCAGCTACTCAGAAGTTGAGACAGGAGGATCACTTGAGCCAGGAGGTCAAGGCTGCAGTGATATGATTGTGCCATTGTACTTAAGTGCGGGCAACAAAGAGAGACTTTATGTTTAAAAAAAAAAAAAGAAAAAGAAAAAGAAAATCTCGGGACTCACCCCAAACCAACTGACACATAAGTATGGGCTGGGACCCAGTAAACCTGTGTTTTAACAAGCCCTCTAGATGATTTTTTTTTTTTTGAGTTGGAGTTTCACTCTGTTGCCCAGGCTGGAGTGCAGTGGCATGCTCACAGTCACTGCAGCCTCTATCTGATGGGCTCAGATGATCCTTCCGCCTCAGCCTTCCAAGTAGCTGGAACTACAGGGACGCGCCACCATGCCCGGCTAATTTTTTGACTACAATAATTGTAGAGATGAGGTCTCACCAAGTTGCCCAGGCATGTCTCGAACCTGTGGTCTCATGCAATCCTCTTACCTTGGCCTCCCAAAATGCTTGGATTATAGGCATGAGCCACCATGCCCAGCCCAGGTGATTATAATACACACTAAAGTGTAAATGTCAATATTTTGCTGGAAATAGAAATTAGTTGATAATATTTCTTTTTCTTTTTCTTTTCTTTTCTTTTTTTTTTGTGAGTCAGAGTCTCATTCTGTCGCCCCGGCTGGAGTGCAGTGGCACACTCACGGCCACCGCAGCCTCGACCTGCTGGGCTCAGATGATTCTTCCTCCTCAGTATTACAAGTAGCGGGAACTACAGGCATGCGTCACCATGCCTGGCTAGTTTTTTGATTTATTGTAGAGATGAAATCTCGCCATGCTGCTCAGGCTGGTCTTGAACCTTTGAGCTCAGGCAATCCTCTCACCTCGGCCTCCCAAAGTGCTGGGATTACAGGCCTGAGCCACCACGCCCAGCCAACTGATACTATTTCAAAGCGTCATTTTCTGTTACTGGAGATGACCACAGCTGGATTCCCAGTAGCCCGAGATGCATACCCATGAGGCTTACAAGGGTTAAACTTCAGGATCACCCTCCATTTGTTTGGGTCCTCGCTAGAGCTGGGAGTTGCTGGGAGTCACAGAGAGTTATAGGTGCAGAGGGGAAGCCAGATTGCAATCAGGAAGTATTTCTATATAAACATTTCTGGTAAATTGTTTAAAAAGAGCTCGGAAGAAAGAGAACTCCAAGACTCCAGAATTGTTCTTCCCTCATTTCAGATACGTACTCATTTTTCTAATTCTATTATTTTTCTTAAAATGGTACAAACTTACGGGGAACAACTGTGTAAGTTTCAGGAGCTGGATCCACCCAGACCTTCGTGGTTTGTCTTTCAAACAACTAAGCCTGCCGGGGCTGCAATACTTGGGCATAAACTGGTGCTGCAGGGAACCGAGCTTTTCATTACTGTTTTCCTTTTGAAGCTGGTACCTGGGACAGAGGAGCCCGGGATTGGTTATTCGGGGCGAGTCGTGGGGAGCCTGGCGAAGGTCCGGCAGGTGCCCGAGAAGGAGGTGGGGAGGGCCGGGAGGCAGCGCAGCCTCGGGGCGGAGGTGGGCGGCTGGGGACCGAAGCAGCCAGAGTCCCCGCCTCCACCTACCTGAGCAGGTCCTGGCTGAGCTGCTCCGACACCTTCGCCTTCAGCCGGCGCCGCTCACAGGGCCCCTTCCTCTGCACCCCCTTCCTGCAAACTCCAGGGGACCCCAGTAGCACCCCGGGGGCCGCGCCGCGCCCCCCACGGCCCGCCATGTCTCACTGAGCGCCCCGCAGGCCCGGGGCTCGGCCTCGCTCGCCCCGCCCCGGAGGAAGAAGGGGGCGTTTCCAATCGAGCGCTCCGCTCGGATCCGAATCCGCCCACTTGGGAGAAAGGTTCACGCCGCTCGTCTGTTTGTAGACGTTCCCTTAGGGCAGCCGGACAGCGGCCGGCGAACCTCTGAGGCCCGCGCCCAGCCGGCACGTGACCGGGAAGGGTGTGCGCATGCGTGCTGGCGCTGTTTACCTCTGCCTGCGGGCATCCCGCCCCCAGGGCCCGGGAGCGGACGGTCCCGCGGGGAGGGCGGTCCTCGGGCTCTTTGTTCCCGCCCCTCTTCCATGGCTTCCGGTTGGTGCCAACCATTCATTTTTAAGATGAGGTCACGTATGTTGCCCAGGCTGGTCTCGAACTCCAGGGCTCAGACAATCCTCTCGCCTCAGCCTCCCAAGGTGCTGGGATTGCAGGCTTGAACCACTGCGCCGGGCCCACTTATCTACTTTTTAACGCTGACTGATAAGTGTTTGGGGCAAGGAAAATCGAGGGTAGGAGGGGTGTTAGGTTAAAGATCCCAGTGAGGTCTCCAAAAATGTTAGGTCAGACCGATGGGGATTTGCCATCGGAACCATACGGTTCCGCATAAAAAATGCAAAGAATTTCACAGAAGTTAGATTGGAAAATACAGTTTATTTAGATAGTAAATTAGAAAGAAAGAAGAGAGAGGAGATTTCACCTCCCCAAGGTTGGGGTGGGAGCCAAAGCCAGGAAACATGGCGGCCATAGGTCAAGGAGCCACGTGGACACACCAGAGTTTAACAAAGCACTGGTGACTGGCTGCTGGCAGTGGAGTCCTTTTAAACTTTCCCTTTGATGGGAGAAGGTCCTCAAGGTGATTGGGTGGTGGTCTGCTCCACATCATCATGGAGGGCAGGTAAGCACAGGTACTGACATCAGGTGATGGACAGCAGGCAGATGGGTGGGTTAGTCACATGATCACCTTCTCACCTTGATTACTGTCACACCACTGCCATAGTGATGGGGTCTGTGTCATGAAGGTCAGGAAGGGCTGATTAGGTTGAGTCTTATGGGTGTAAGCAAATACTTGAAATAGAAAAGCTGATTAGTGCAAAATAAACTGGGGAGGGGTCTGAAAAACAATGATCAATAGCTACCTCTGAGAAGCCAGTTCTGTTCTTGGCTCATATTAAAGGGTAAATTAAGGTGAACTGCTAGAAAAATATGACAGTTCTAAACAATGTTAAAATGGCTGCACTTTGGCTATATTGACTCCATGTTATGTCCTTTCTAGAGTCAGATCAATCCTGAGGTCAATACAAGGGGTCTCTCAGCATCTGAAAGGCCTCATTCTCTTCTTGTCCAGGGAGTGGCTTAGGTTACATGACATGGCTTTGTATAGAGAATGCTAACATTTATGACCAAGAAGGGAGACAGCAGTAAGGGGCAAAGCCATTGACTGAGCAGGAAAGTGGATGGATCCATGAGCTATAGAATTCTCAATATTTTTCCCCAAATAAAGTAGCAAAAGTGATTTAAGCCTTTCGTATTTTTTATTGGATTACTTCCTCCAAAAGAAAAAAAGTCAATAGTGGTTCAGCCGGGCTCGGTGGCTCAGCCTGTAATCCCGCGCCTTTGGGAGGCTGAGGTGAGTGGATTGCCTGAGCCTGCGGGTTTGAGACCTGCCTGGGCAACTTGGCGAGACCTCATCTCTACAATAAATCAAAAATCAGCTGGGCATGGTAGCACACGCCTGTAGTTCCAGCTACTCGGAAGGCTGAGGCGGAAGGATCACTAGAACCCGGCAGGTTGAGGCTGCGGTGGCCGGGAACGGCCACTGCACTCCAGTCTGGGTGACAGTGTGAGACTCCAACTCAAAAAAAAAAAAAAAAAAAGTGGTTCATTCACAAGCCCTGCACAAGATTAAAAAATAATAATGTCTTGGAAAATATATAGACTTTGGACCATAAGATTGGCCAAGAAGTAGTCATTTCTCCAAATAATACCCCCTCTCAAATATTCAGACACCTTAATTCTTGCTCTGTACCTATTAATTAATCCTCACAACAACCATTAGGCAGATACTGATTTATACATGAGGAAGCTGAGACATACAAAGGATAGGTAACATGGCCAAGTTCGCACAGCAGTAAATGGTGTTTTAAAAACCAGCCACCTTTTGACTGGCACAGTTGGTCAATTTATATACACTGTTGATAGGAATGTAAATTGATGCAGTCATTATGGGAAACAGTATGGAGTTTCCTCAGAAAAATTAAAATTGGACTACCGTATGGTCCAGCAAATCCTCTTCTGGGTATATGCCCAAAGGAAATGAAATTAGCACCTCATAGAGATATCTGCCTTCCCATGTTTGTTCCAGTATTAATTCACAATTGCCAAGATATGGAAACAATCTGACTGTCCACCTGTGCATGAATGAATAATAACGTGGTGTATAGATAATGGAATATGTTTCATCCTTAAAAAAGAAGAAGATCCTGCCATTTGTGACAACATGGATAAACTTAGAGGACATTGTGCTATCCAAAATAAACCCAGCACAGACAAGCACTGCATACTTTAATAGGTAAAAAAAAAAAAAAAGTAGGCCAGGCATGGTGACTCAAGCCTGTAATCCCAGCACTTTGGGAGGCTGAGGCAAGAGGATTGCCTGAGCTCAGGGGTTTGAGACCAGCCTGGGCAACTTGGCAAGACTTCATCTCTACAAAAAAAAAAAAGTTAGCTGGGCATGGTGACACACAGCTGTGGTTCCAGCTACTTGGAAGGCTGAAGTGGAAGGATGCTTGAGCACAGCAGGTTGAGGGCTGCAGTGGCCGTGAGCATACCACTGCACTGCAGCCTGGGCAACAGAGTGAGACTGTGACTCAAAAAAAAAAAGTAGAGTACTTAGACAATAGGTGGTTGGAGGAGACGAGGAGGTAAAGGTCACAAGGTACAAACTTGCAGTCACATAGGATGAATGTCTAATGTACAGCTTGAGGACTATGGTGAATAATATTGTACTGTCTACTAGAGAGTTGCTAAGAGTAGATTTTAGGTGTTCATACCACACAAAGAAGTAACTGTGAGAGGATGGTATGTTAATTTGCTTCACTGTATAATAATTTCATTATCAAAACATCGTGTTGTACACCTTAAATATCTACAAGATAAAAAAACAATACTCAAGCTCTAGCACCAGACTCCCTCAAAGTCCTCCTGCCAGATTCCCACCATGCCCCTTTATCACTCTCTGGTTGGAAATATGTGACAAAATAATTTCTGGTTCATGTACAAGGGGGACCCAAAAAAACCTAGATTTGTCTTTTGGAATGCTCCTTGCAGTACATTTTGAATTTGTTCCTCCGAATCAAACGATCAACCAAAGTTGAGAAAGTTACATCGCAATTTACAGAAGAAACATCCTGAGCTGTGGCAAACAGGTGACTAGTACTTCCACTATGACAACACACTTGTCTATACCCACTGAGTACACAGCCGTTTTTGACCAAAAACAATGACCCCAGGGCCCTACTCTCTTTATTCACCCAAACTTGCCCCCAGCGATTTATTGCTCCCCCCATTAAAAATTCCTCCAAGGGAAATGTTTTGCTGATGTGGAAGAGGTGAAGCAACAACCAGCAGAAGCACAAAAAGGTGAGTTCAAAAACCATTTTGACAGTGGAGAAAGCATCTTGGTAGGTTTATTGCATCGAACCAAGTGTTTGAAGGTGATTGAAGTTTAAACATGTAAGAATACATACACAATCTTTACAAATAAATTCTGGGTTTTTTGGGGGGTCCCCTCTCATATATAAAGAGTTGGTTTTTCTATTGTAAACACAAGTTCCTATGATACAATAATGATAATTCTTAGGGATACTTCACTTTCTTCTGTCACTATCAGAACTATGCATAGTAAGGAAGGCATTACTCTCCAATAACCAATTTAGGGCTTATCTGGGAACACAGTGTAGACTTGTTATCAAGCAAAAAGTCCAAAGTACTAGAAGCCAATATAATGACACCAGGTTTTTTTGAGAAAGGAAAAGCTTTATATTGAAAGTTGACTCCAAAGAGACAAGCTCAAATCTGTCTCCCTATGCTGACTTCCAGGCAGTATTTTTATTAGAAAAAGTTCAGGGGGTGGATTCTGAAATTAGTGTGTAACTGATGGAAGGAAAGGGGAGGTATGGAAAGTCCTTGGGCGTGCTCAGTTATCTCTGCAGGCTATCTTCTGGGTCACCGTGCAAATTCAGGGGCAGTTGGTATGAAACACGTGGAAGTTTAGGCTGTGGTGTCAGCAAGCTCCTTCTGCACAAGTTCCCATTGGCTATATTGGTCCTGATTTCAGCTCTTTTTTTGTTTTGTTTTGTTTTGCCTTTTTGAGTTGGAGTCTCACTCTGTTGCCCAAGCTGGAGTGCAATGGCATACTCGGCCACCCCAGCGACGACCTGCTGGGCTCAGGTGATCCTTCCGCCTCAGCCTTCCAAGTAGCCAGAAATACAGGCGCGTCCTACCACACCCAGCTGATTTTTTTTTTTTTTTTTTTT
>NW_007254018.1:1073912-1077766 GCF_000164805.1 Carlito syrichta | reverse complement strand
CCACGGGCTCAGGCAATCCACTCACCTCAGCCTCCCAAAGTGCTGGGATTATAGGCTAAGCCACCGAGCCTGGCTGATTTTTTGATTTATGGTAGAGATGAAGTCTCGCCAAATTGCTCAGGTTGGTTTCGAACCCTTGGGCTCAGGCAGTCCTCTCACTTCGGCCTCCCACAGGCTTGAGCCACTGCTCCTGGCCTCGTTTCTTAGTCTCACAAGCAGAGGGTGGTTCAGCAAAAATTTCTTTTCCTTATATGCAACCTCAAGACTTTCTGTGAGTTATTGTTATCTTTTTAACTCTTTAGAGCACAGTTTCAGTCTCTAATGTGATGTGATTTGGTAACGTTACTGACTGTCTCCCACGCCAAAGGAGCACAACCCAAGAGAATGAGTTGTAGTCTCTTGAGCTGGTATTGTTCTCTCTCCAGTAACTCTTCTCCCACTCTTTTTTTTTTTTGAGTTGGAGTCTCACTCTGTCGCCCAGACTGGAGTGCAGTGGCCGCTCCCGGCCACCGCAGCCTCGACCTGCTGGGCTCCGGCGATCCTTCTGCCTCAGCCTTCCGAGTAGCCGGAATTACAGGCATGCGCTACCACGCCCAGCTGATTTTTTGATTTATTGTAGAGATGAGGTCTCGCTGCCCAGGCGGGTCTCGAACCCGCGGGCTCAGGCAATCCACTCACCTCAGCCTCCCAAAGGCGCGGGATGACAGGCTGAGCCACCGAGCCCGGCTTTCTTCTCCCACTCTTACTTGTAATGCCCATTTCTACTCTTAAACCCTTGTTTAATTTAATATTTTTTTTTTAGTCGGAGTCTCACTGTGTCGCCCAGGCTGGAGTGCAGTGGCATGCTGCTTACGACCACCGCAGCCTCAACCTGCTGGGCTCAGATGATCCTTCCACCTCAGCCTTCCCAATAGTGGGAACTACAGGCATGTGCCACCACGCCCAGCTACTTTTTTAAATTTACTGTAGAAAGACGGTTTTGCCAAGTGGCCCAGGTTAGTCTCGAACCCATGGGCTCAGGCAATCCTCTCACCTTGGCCTACCAAAGTGCTGGGATTATAGGCGTAAGTCACTGCGCCCGGTCGTTTAATTTAACTGCATTCTGTGTATGCTTCTTAAGGGAAAGTTTCATGTTACCATGTCATCTTTCTTTTCTGTTTCCCCCCAGTGCCTAGCAGTGTGTCCGATATACTCTCTACTCATTAAGAAAATATTTGAATGATTACAATGTGCCTGACCCTTATTCTAGACTCTGGGTATATATTGGCTAACAAAGCAATCAAAAATTCCTGCCCTGTGGAGCTCAGATTTTAGAACACATAGAAAGTCCAGGATTCCATTCTTTTTGTAGTGAATGAGGCAAAAAAAAAAATTGGATCCTTTTTCTAAATTTCTCACCAATTAAGGCAAGAACTGAACAAATAAGCTTTCCTGCTTTGCAATGTGTATCATATATGTGTGTTTATATGTATAACAATCTCCACATCATCTCTTGGTTGATGTGACAAGATGTCAGTTTCTTAAAAGTTTAATCTTCCAAGTATAAGTAATGTTTATGGCCCATATGAAGAATGCGTATTCACCTAGTTATATTTGCCTTCAAACTAATAGATATAGCATAAACCCACGAGAATTGATAACGGAATTTTTAATGGTTAAAAAAATAGTAAAAAGAACTTTTGAACAATAAAATGAAAATGTATATCATTGCAGGTTTGCTTTTTAATATGGCACAGCTAATCTGTAATATACATTTGTAAAAGGCACCATGTATTAACAGAGTAAAAAAAGCAAGAACCCCAAAATAAGCCATGTTCCCCAACTTCCTTTTTGTACAAGTGTATGCATTTTAAGGCAGAAGCTTTTCTGTGCAAAATACAACAGAAGAAAATCAACATTATATTACAAGTTCACACAATCTCAGTTTTTTTCAATACCATTTGTCAGAATATTTATTTATAATACAGCATATTAAAACAGTTTTTCCTAATAAAACATAAAGAGGTTGATGAACAATTTTTAGAAATTATTTAGAGATTTCATTACAGGTCCCTCATAGAAGATAAGGAAAAGTCAATCTTTTTTTCTTGTTTCTTCTTTTAGAAATGTCCATATCAAAGTGTTCACTATGTCAGGTTGGTCTTGCTGAAGCCAATGACTGGCTTCTGACAAAATAGTTAGCCTGAAATAATTTTTAACATAAATTTTTGTGACTTCAGCCATCTCCACCTCCATAAATGCATCTTTCTCTCCCCACAGTAGTAGTGTTGGAGTGGTCACCATGTGATGTTTGAGAGGCAGGCAGCTATAAAAACAAAACACATGGGCTTGTGAGTCATTGTAAAAGTTAAAATAACATTGACCCTTAATCCCATTAAGCCATGAGTTCTCAGGGGATGGGGGGTAGCGGGGCAATATTGCTTCCAAAGTGTGGAAAAAAAACTTACTCTTTATACCACGGGTGCCAAAAAAATGGATGCACATTTTAAGAGACGTTATCTATGTATTACCTTTAGTTTGCCATAATCAGAAGTGTCTGGACGCTGATGGTAACCACTTTGAGCACCTCTTGTAATTGCAGAAGTCAAACATGACTTGTATTCATCTTTTGTTATTGGTATATATTGAGTATTACCATTTTAGTACAGTTTTTCCTTTCTTAAAATGTGTATACATTTTCTGGCACCCTCTGTATATATAAAGTGTGGATATACATACAGTATATAAACAGATATTAAAATTTCATGATTCAGGAGAAAAAAGTCTAAAAAAGGCTCCTTAGGGAAGTGATGATGAAAAAATGGTTGAGAAACAAAGCATTAGGCAATCAACCTGGAACTATAAAAACTTTAAAAGGCTATTTAAGAAAAGGTTCAATAAAATTTTAAATTGGATGAGGTAAGGAAAATATATAATTAAGGCTATAAATTAAATATGAAATTCATCACTATGAGGAGTAATTTGCTTTAAAAGGATGCCAGAATTTCTGAATGGTGTGATGAAAGAAAGCCTTAAACTGTGTTACTATTTAAATGTATTTTAAATTGTTCTTAGGTAATCTGATGCATTTTATGTGAAAATGGAACCGAAAACTCAGAAAATATATTGGGATTGAGCTTTACGATTACATGATACTGGTCAGACAAGGTGGCTCATGTCTATAATCCTAGCACTTTGGGAGGCCAAGGATGGAGGATCACTTGAACCCAGGAGTTTGAGACTAGCCTAGGCAACACAGTGAGATCTTGTCTCTAAAAAAAAAAAATAATAATAAGTAGCGAGGCATGGTGGTGCATGCCTGTAGTCTCAGCTTCTTGGGAGGCTGAGGCAGAAGAATCGCCTGAGCACTGAGGTGGAGGCTGTGGTGAGCTGTGATCATGCCACTGCATTCCAGCCTGGGGAACAGAATGAGACACTAGACTAAGAGGAAAAAAAAATACTATTTTATAGTAGAATCACCCATAAATAACTTGACTATTTTTTATCTACAACTGAACATTTAGGTTTTGTGGTATTTCCTCTTGTTTTAAATGATGCTATAATGAGCATTTTATGCCCAGATTTTTGTTGGCATTTCAGATACCTTCCTAGGGCTAGTGCACTGGAAGGGAATTCCTGAGCTAAAGGGTATATATATATTTAAAGCTTTTGACGTCTTCTGTTATACTGCTTTTCAGAAAGGTGGATGGTATTAATTACACTCCTGTTGACTGACAGTGAACATCTAACTAGATGCACTCCAGGACCAAGTCACATTTTTGCTAATAAAAAAACCTTGCCAGCCGGGCTCGGTGGCTCAGCCTGTAATCCCGCGCCTTTGGGAGGCTGAGGTGAGTGGATTGCATGAGTCCGCG
>NW_007254018.1:1069848-1073687 GCF_000164805.1 Carlito syrichta | reverse complement strand
ACTCCAGTCTGGGCGACAGAGTGAGACTCCAACTCAAAAAAAAAAACAAAAAAACCTTGCCTTGTGGCTACTTGGGGTTGACAGCAGGATATCACACACGCCCAACAAGGACTTAACTTTTGATTCCCACGTGTGGACATTATCTGGTTGTAATGCTCCTAAAAATTAAGTTCTTTGTGAATAGGTAAACCGATAGAAAAATGTGCTCTGTACTTATTGATGGATAGATTCTTTGTAAACTTTCAAGCCACTTAGATTCTAGAGTCGATAACAATTTCAAAATGAAAACATTTTTTACAGTGATCTGCATATTTAGGCAATACGAGTGCACATATAATTGAATTAGGAAGGTAAAGGTAGTCTTAAACGACTGCTAGTCAGAGAGCAAAGAGAAATGGAAATTCTTCACCAGGTCAAATTGCAGATAAAATGGAGGCGTTTCCAGAAAACTAAAACAAAGCAGGCCGGGGTTGGTGGCTCAGGCTGTAATCCCAGCACTTTGGGAGGCCGAGGTGAGTGGATTGCCTGAGCTCATGGGTTCTAGACCCACCCGGGCAACTTGATGAGACCTTGTCTCTACAAAAAAAAAAAAAAAAAAATTAGCCGGACGTGGTAGCACATGCCTGTAGTTCCGGCTACTTGGAAGGCTGAGGAGGAAGGATAGCCGGAGCCCAGCAGGTCAAGGCTGCGGTGACCGTGAGCTTGCCACTGCACTCCAGTCTGGGCGACAGAGTGAAACTACGACTCAAAAAAAAAAAAAAAAAAAAAAAAGAAAGGCTTTTAACATACCTATTTCAAATTAATCTGAATGTAACATGTTGTTCCTCTAACTCTGAGTTAGCAGCTGATTTGCAAATATTAAGGCAACAATTTCCAGAATGTTGTATTTTCCATCATCACTTTTTTATTTTTTGGATGGGAGTCTCACTCTTGCCCAGGCTGGAGTGCAGTGGTACACTCATGTCCACCACAGTCCCAACCTGCTGGGCTTAGGTGATCCTTCTGCTTCAGCCTTCAAAGTAGCTGGAACTACAGATGCACGCCACCACACCTGGCTAATTTTTGTGATTTATTGTAGAGACGAAGTCTCACCAAGTTGCCTAGGCTGGTCTCGAACCCCTGGGCCCAGGCAATCCTCTCACCTCAGCCTCCCAAAGTACTGGCATTACAGACTGAGCCACTACGCCAGGCCCATCATCATTTTTTTAATGTGGAAATATTTCATTACTTCATTTAGACACCAATATCCACACACCAACTCTCAGTTTAAGAAATAAAATATTATAGATGTTATTGTGTCTTTCTGCCTACCTTCCTTGATTTCACTTCTTATATCCACCTTACCCTAAAGCAGTGGTTTTCAAAGTGTGGTCTCCTGACAAGCAGCCTCAACATTACCTGGGAACTTGTTAGAAATACCAGTTCTTGGCTGGGCCCGGTAGCTCAGCCTGTAATCCCAGCACTTTGGGAGGTGGAGGCGAGAGGATTGTCTGAGCCTGGGGGTTTGAGACCAGCCTGGGCAACGAGGTGAGACCTCATCTCTACAATAAATCACAAAAACTAGCCAGATGTGGTGGCATGCATCTGTAGTTCCAGCTACTTGGAAGACTGAGGCAGAAGGATCACCTGAGCACAGCAGGTTGAGGCTGCAGTGGCTGTGAGTATGCCACTGCACTCCAGCCTGGGTGACAGAGCGAGACTCTGACAAAAAAAAAAAGAAAGAAATACCAGTTCTTGGACCCTATCCCAGACCTGTCGGATCAGAAACTCTGGGGTGGGGGTCTAGTCATCTGTGATTTATTTTTTATTTTATTTTATTTGTTTATTTATTTTGAGTCGGAGTCTCACTCTGTCACCCAGGCTGGAGTTCAGTGGCACACTCATGGCCACCATTCTTTACCTGCTGGGCTTAGGTGATCCTTCCATCTCAGCCTTCCAAGCAGCTGGAACCACCAGCATGCGCCACCACGCCTGGCTGATTTTTTGACTTATTGTAGAGATGAGGTCTCGCCATGTTGCCCAGGTTGGTCTTGAACCCCTGAGCTCAGGCAATCCTCTTGCCTCAGTCTCCCAAAGTGCTGGGATTACAGGTGAGAGTTACCACACCTAGCTGATTTTAATTTTTTTTTAATAGAGATGAGGAGGTCTCACTATATTACCCAGGCTGGTCTCAAACTCCTGAGCCCAAGCAATCTTCCCAAAGTGCAGGGGTTACAGATACGAGCCACCACACCAGGCTAAAAAAATTCAAATTTTAACAAATGGGCGACAAATGGCCACCAAAATAAAGATGGACTACATTTCCCAGGATTCCTGCAGCTAGGTGAGGATATGACGCTTATGAGAAATAATGTGTGCGATTTCCAGGTTGTGCTCAGCATGCCCTCCTCAACCCCTTCCACTTTCCATGGGCCAAAATGCAGATGTGGTGGTCAGCCATTTTGGACTTCACAGACAAGGGCAACACCCTAGGAATAGAAGAACAACAAAACAGGAAGTGCCCTGGCCCCGACCAAAGAGTGACATAACAGCTGTGATGATGTCAGGGGCATGGCCAACACAGCAGCCTAGTCTTTTACCTGTGACAGAAATAAATTTCCATCTCGTTTATCCCACTGTTCTTTTACATGACTATTACACACAGTAAAACCCATGTTCTTTTTTTTTTTTGAGTTGGAGTCTCACTCTGTCACTCAGACTGGAGTGCAGTGGCTGCTCCCGGCCACCGCAGCCTCGACCTGCTGGGCTCCGGCAATCCTTCCGCCTCAGCCTTCCAAGTAGCCGGAATTACAGGCATGCGCTACCACGCCCGGCTGATTTTTCGATTTATTGTAGAGATGAGGTCTTGCCTGCCCAGGCAGGTCTCGAACCCGTGGGCTCAGGCAATCCACTCACCTCAGTCTCCCAAAGGCGCGGGATCAGAGGCTGAGCCACCGAGCCTGGCAAAACCCATGTTCTTACTGACTACCGGTAAGGTCAGCATCTTTTTTTTTTTTTTTTTTTGAGTTGTAGTCTCACTCTGTCGCCCAGACTGGAGTGCAGTGGCTGCTCCCGGCCACCGCAGCCTCGACCTGCTGGGCTCCGGTGATCCTTCTGCCTCAGCCTTCCAAGTAGCTGGAACTACAGGTGAGTGCTACCACGCCTGGTTAATTTTTTTGATTTATTGTAGAAATGAGGTCTCGCCAAATTGCCCAGGCAGGTCTTGAACCCGCGGGCTCAGGCAATCCACTCACCTCAGCCTCCCAAAGGCGCGGGATTATAGGCTGAGCCACTGAGCCTGGCTGGTTCAGCATCTTTTATGTGTTTATTAACTGTTACATTTCTCTTCTGTGAATTACCTTGTCATAACTTTTACCCATTTTTCTATTAGGTTACTTTTTTCTTACTGATGTTGAAATGACTGTTAGCATGTTAGCCTCTCAGTTCCTCCTGTCATCCCTCCTCCGTATGATTGCCTCAACCTTCCAGTAAACAGTAAATCACATCCTGCTTGGCAGGAAACCCAGATAAACTGTCCTGTAACTACACAAGATAAACTGTTCTGTAACTGTTATGTAACCAAAAATTTCCTGCTTGCACTCCCCCCAACTCTGATAAAATTGTGGTTTTTGCCTTTATAAGTCTCCTACTCACTTTGTTCGTGGGCAAGAGATTTTTCTGGCACTAGCCACTCTCAACTGCTGGCTATTAAAGGACTCAAATTCGACTTTCGTGTTAGCAATTTTTTTCTTGCACTTTGGCTATAACAATGTGGAGGCATTCTTTACCAAGTCTGGATATTATTAAATAACTTCTCCCACATGAGGCAGCCTCATCATTTTTTTTTTTTTTTTTTTTTT
>NW_007254018.1:1066018-1069828 GCF_000164805.1 Carlito syrichta | reverse complement strand
ATTGGGAGGGAGGGCGGGGGAAGGCAGTGAGGGGGCGAAGAGCATAGACCTCAGCTGGGCGGACCTCCTGAGCTCTTCTGCCACTGAAAGCCAGCCTCATCATTTTATAATTTTTTGATATATAGATTTTAAAAATACAAACGTAGTCAAATTTATCAATCTTCTTCATAATTTGAGCTTGTGCCTTATTTAAGAAATCATGGGGCCAGGAGCAGTGACTCAAGCCTGTAATCCCAGCACCTTGGGAGGCCGAGGTGAGAGGATTGCCTGAGCCCATGGGTTCCAGACCAGCCTGGGCAACTTGGTGAGACCGCATCTCTACAATAAATCAAAAAATTAGCCAGGCGTGGTAGCGCGTGCCTGTAGTTCCAGCTATTTGGAAGGCTGAGGCGGAAGGATCGCCAGAGCCCAGCAGGTGGAGGCAGTGGTGGCCAGGAGCGTGCCACTGTACTCCAGCCTGGGCAACAGGCTGGAGTACAGTGAGACTCCAACACAAAAAAAAAAAAAAAAAAAAAGAGAGAGAGAGAGAGAAATCATGGTCAGACACAGTGGCTCATGCCTGTAATCCCAGCACTTTAGGAGGCCAAGACAGAAGGATCACTTGAGCCCAGGAGTTTATCACCAGTCTGGGCAAAAGAGTGAGACCTCATCTTTACAAAAAAACAAAAACAAAAAAATCAAACTTAGCTGGACATTGTGGTGTGCTCCTCTAGTCCCAGCTACTGAGGAGGCTGAAGTGGGAAGATCCCTTGAGCCCAGGAGTTTGAGGCTACAGTGAACTAGGATTGCCCCACCACTGCATTCCAGCTTAAGCAACAGAATGAGACCCAAACTCAAAAAAAAAAAACCCCAAAAGCAAAAAACTTCCCACCTGAAGTCATGAAAGGTTTATCTTGTACACATTTTAATACTTTGTTTTACTATACTTGGGTTCTTATTTCCCTAAAGCTTATTTTTATTATGGTATTCTATATGAATTCCATATTCATATTCCAACAAACTCATATTTTATATTCCAACAAAATTGGTTGAGTCTTCACGAGTTTAAAATACTATTTCTGTCATACCAATTTTTCCATATCAGTGGTTCTGTTTGGGGGCTTTCTTCTCTGTTTCATTAGGCAATTTGTTCATCCCAGAATAAACAACATATTCTATTTCTTTTATAACTTTACCATAAGTCTTGATATCTAATAGGGCTATTCATCCATCTATTCTTTCAAATTATCTTAGCCATTCTTAGTCTTATGCTGTCCCATACAAATATTAAAATCAACTTGCCACATTTCATTAAAAAATATACAACTAGCTGGGCTCGGTGGCTCAGCCTGTAATCCCGCGCCTTTGGGAGGCTGAGGTGAGTGGACTGCCTGAGCCCGCGGGTTTGAGACACGCCTGGGCAACTTGGCAAGACCTCATCTCTACAATAAATCAAAAAATTAGCCCAGCGTGGTAGTGCGCACCTGTAGTTCCAGCTACTCGGAAGGCTGAGGCGGAAGGATCGCTGGAACCCAGCAGGTTGACGCTGGAGTGGCCATTAGTGTGCCACTGCACTCCAGCTTGGGCGAAGGAGTGAGACTCCAGCTCAAAAAATATATATATATACAACTTTCATGTGGTTTTGACTGAAGTTGCATTAAATTTATAGATGATCAATTGAGGAAGAGATCAGGAACTTCATGATATGAAAGTTTTCCACTCATGAACATGATGAACCAGGGCTGATCTTCAGTAGTTTACATCAGCAAGTCTCTGTCAATTGTGAAGTTATGAAAATTTTTTTTTTTTTTGAGTTGGAGTCTCACTCTGTTGCCCAGGTTGAAGTGCAGAGGCACGTTCATGGCCACCAAGCCTCAACCCGCTGGGCTCAGGTGATCCTTCCCCCTTAGCCTTCCAAGTAGCTGGAACTACAGGCAGGCACCACCACGCCTGACTAATTTTTTTGATTTATCGTAGACACAAGGTCTTGTCAAGTTGCCCAGGCTGGTCTCGAACCCCTGAGCTCAAGCAATCTCTTGCCTCTGCCTCCCAAAGTGCTGGGATTACAGGCTTGAGTCATTGTGCATGGCCTGAAAATACTTCTTTAGTGGTTGGTAAACAGCCACTGTTCTCAGCCTGTATTCTTCACTGTCTTACAGCAAATTTTGAAAATTCATATGTCACCTTTTGTTAGTCATTCCTATATATGTTATAATTTTTGTTGCTTTTGCAGGCCTACCTATTTAAGAAACATATGTTTCCTAGCTGTTGTTGGTTTATAAGTTCATAATTTTGTATACTGAACTTTTATACATCAATTTTGCTGAACTATTTTAACTTTGACAACTTTTCTATAGATAATTTTGTTTCTTCTAGATATACACACATTATAAATTATTATGGTTTATTTCTTCCATTTCCAATTCTTACTTTTTTTACTTTTTTCTTATTGTATATGTTGGTTACGATTTCCAATACAGTAGTAAATAGAAGCAGTTATAGCAGCCAAGTTTATCTTCATTCTTTATTTTTAAAGGGAATACTCTAAGTGTTTCACCACAAAATGATTTTTGGTAGACAGAAGTAATTAGATAAGAGAAGGAAATCAGGGGTATGCAAATAGAAAAAGAGGAAGTCAAGTTATCCCTCTTTGCTGATGGTATGATCCTATACCTTGAAAATCCAAGAAAATCTGTTGAAAACCTGCTTGCACTGATAAAGGACTTTGGCAAAGTTTCATGATAAAAAATAAATGTGCAAAAGACAGTTGCATTCCAAAACACCAACAACAAGCAGGCAGAGAACCAAACAAAAAGCATAATCCCATTCACAATAGCCACACACACACACAAAATTAAATACCTCGGCATTTTCCTAACCAGAGTAGTGAAAGATCTTTATAATGAGAACTATAAAACACTGCTCAAAGAAATCCAAGATACAAACAAATGGAAAAGTATTCCATGCTCATGGATAGGAAGAATCTACATTGTTAAGATGTTCATCCTACCAAAGGCAATCTACAGATTCAACGCAAAAAAACTCATTAAGTTACCAACATCATTCTTCTCAGACTTGGAAATGACAATACAGAAATTCATATGGAAACACAAACGACCACGAATAGCCAAAACAATCCTTAGCAAAAGAAACAAAGCAACAGGTATCACACTTCCAGACTTCAAACTTTACTATAAGGCTACAGTAATCAAAACAGCCTGGTACTGGCACAAGAACAGGCACATAGACCAATGGAACAGGATAGAGATTCCAGAAGCAAAAACTCAATTCCTCAACCAACTCATCTTTGACAAAGCCTCCACCAACAACCACTGGGGAGAGGAGAACCTATTCAGTAAATGGTGCTGGGAAAACTGGCTGTCCACATGCAGAAGAATGAAACAGGACCCCTACCTATCCCCATACACAAAAACTAACTCTGAATGGATCAAAGACCTAAACGTAAAACCTCAAACTATAAGAATCTTAGAAAATGAAGGAGACACCCTTATGGAAATTGGAATTGGCCACCAATTCCTATTCAGAACCCTAAATGCCCATATCTTAAGAAATAAGCTAGACTAGTGGGACCTCAACAAACTAACGAGCTTCTGCAAAGCAAAAGAAACCATCAAGAGAGCAGGGAGACAGCCCACAGAACGGGAAAAAACATTGGCCAACTGCATATCTGACAAAGACCTAACATCTATAATCTACAAGGAACTCAAACACGCCAAAAGGAAAAAAAACAAACAGCCCCATTAAAAAGTAGGCAAAAGACATGAATAGACACTTCTCAAAAGAAGATATATGGGCAGCCACAGACACATG
>NW_007254018.1:1054756-1065677 GCF_000164805.1 Carlito syrichta | reverse complement strand
GGGAAACTGCTAGGGTAGGGAGGGGCATACCTCATCAACAAGGGTACCTGCATAATCAACATTTGTATGCCTAACCCTGAATTGTACCCCACATCTGTATAATAAAAAAAGTAAATAAAATAAAATTAAAAAAAAGAAAGTTACATTAGCCTTGCAAAATGAGCAGAAGCATATCTTCTTTTTATCATGTCTGAAAGAGTCTATTCAAGAGTGAAATTTTCTGTGGTAGAACTCACATGTAAAACCATTTAGGTTCATTTACATATGAGTGGGTTCTTGTGTGCCTATGCATTTTTTTTTAGATATGCTTTAAATTAGTACTACAAGTTCTTTACTGGTTGTATGTTTATTCAAGTTTTAAAATTCTTCATGAGTCAGTTTTAAATATGTCTTTCCTAAAAACTGCCCATCTTATCAAAGTTCTAAAACTTGTTAACCTAAAATTTTGTATCTTAATGTCTGTTATATTTGTAGTTATGTTAATTTCCAGCTTTCTGATTCTTGATGTTGTTTATTTGTGCCTTCTGTTTTTTCCTTAACCAATCTTACCAAAAGTTTATCTATCTTTTTGTTTTTGTTTTGTTTTGTTTTTGTTTTGAGTTCTGGGTCTCACTCTGTTGTCCAGAATGGAATGCAAAGGCACAATCATGGTTCATCATAGCCACAACCTCCTGGGCTCAGATGATCCTCCCTCCTCAGCCTCTGGAGTAGCTAGAACTACAGGCACACGCCACCACACTAGGCTAACTTTTAAAATTTTTTTTGTGGAGATGAAGTCTCACTATGCTGCCTGGGCTCAAGCAACCCTCCTGTCTTGGCCTCCCAAAGTGCTGGAATTACAGGTATGAGCCACCATGCCCAGTCAGTTGATCTATCTTAACTGGTCTTCAAAGAATCTGCTTTTGTTATTGTCGCTTCTCTCTACTGTGTCTTTGTTTTCTATGGTATTAATTTCTGTCTTTTATATAGAATTTAAATTATTTGCCATCTAACTTATTTTTGTTTACATGTTGCTATTTTTCTAACTTCTTAAATTGATTTCTTAGATCACTGATTTTCAATCTTCTTATTTTTTTTTAATTTTATTTTTAGAGACAAGGTCCCACTCTGTCATCCAGGATGGAGTACAGTGGCGTGATCATAGCTCACTGCAGCCTTGAATTCCTGGGCTAAGTGATCCTTCTGCTTCACCCTCCCAAATAGCTAGGACTACAAGTGCACACCACCACAGCTGATCAGTTTTAAAAATATTTTTATAGAAATGAGTATCTTACTATGTTGCCCAGGCTGGTCTCAAACTCCTGGGCTCATGTGATCCTCCCACCTCATCCTCCCAAAATGCTGGGACTGCAGGTGTGAGCTGCTGTGGCCAGCATTAATCTTCTTTTCTAATATAAGAATATAAGGCTGTATTTTTCAATCTTTTAAAAGTTGTTTTTGAGTTGGAGTCTCACACTGTCACCCAGACTGGAGTGCAGTGGCCGCTTCTGGCCACCGCAGCCTTGACCCACTGGGCTCTGGCGATCCTTCCGCCTCAGCCTTCCAAGTAGCTGGAACTACAGGTGCGCACTACCACACCCGGCTAATTTTTTAATTTATTGTAGAGATGACGTCTCACCAAATTGCCCAGGCAGGTCTCGAACCCGCGGGCTCAGGCAATTAATTTTTTTTTTTTTTTTTAATTGTAGAGACAAGGTCTCACCAAGTTGCCTAAGCTGGTCTCCAACCCCTGGGCTCAGTCAATCCTCTCACATCTGCCTCCCCAAAATGTTGGATTACAGGCGTGAGCCACCATGCCTGGCCTAAAGCTGTATTTTTCTTCTTAAATATTGTTTTAACTATATTCCTCATGTTTTGATATTATCATTTTTCCTAACTTTTTGCTAATTTCCATTATAATATTTTGACCCAGGAGTTATTTAGAACAGTGGTCTCCATCTTTTTGACATCAGGGACCAGTTTTTTTTTCTTTTAATCAATATTTTTTATTATGATATTGTGGGGTACAGTTAAGGGTTAGGTATACAAATATGCTTCATTCAGGCACCCTTGTTGATAAGAGGTGTCTCCCCATAGGGACCAGTTTTAAAGAAGACATTTTTTCCACAGACGGGGTGCAGGATGGGGATCAAGAGGCCTTAGATTCTCATCCGGAGCACGCAACTTAGATCCCTTGCACATGCAGTTCACAGTAGGGTTTGCACTCCTATGAGAATCTAATGCTGAGCTGATCTCACAGTAGGCGGAGCTCCACTCACACTGATGCTGTGCTGCCAGCTCCTAGCAGGCCACGGACCTATACTGGTCCCCGGCCTGGGGGTTGGGAACCCCTGATTTAGAAGTTATTTTCAAATTTCTGAATATATGAAGTTTTCTAAAAGTTTGTTACTATTGTGATTAATTTCTAACTGTGATGTGTTCAGAGATAATCATCTATACGATATTGATTTTTTTGGTAATAATTAAGACTTTGTAGTCCAGTATATAATGAATCTTTGTCAATATCCTTTATGTGCTTGAAAATAATGGGTACTTTCTAATATTGGGTGCAAGATTCTATAACTGTTCAACATATCAAAGATATTAATAGGATTATGCAATCTTCTATATCTTTATTCATTTTTTTCTGCTTGATTGATCGACTTCTTAAAGAGGTAGGTTAAAATCTCTTAGAGTGGCAGGGCTCAATGGCTCAGCCTGTAATCCCAGCACTTTGGGAGGCCAAGGCGAGTGGATTGCCTGAGCCGGCGGGTTCAAGATCAGCCTGAACAACTTGGCGAGACCTCGTTTCTACAATAAATCAAAAATTAGCCGGGCATGGTGGTGTGCACCTGTAGTTCCGGCTACTTGGAAAGCTGAAGCGGAAGGATCGCCGGAGCCCAGCAGGTCGAGGCTGTGGTGGCTGGGAGCATGCCACTGCATTCCAGCCTGGGCAAAGGAGTGAGACGCCAACTCAAAAAAAAAAAAATCTCCTACAGTAATTGTGAATTTGACCATTTTTCCCTTGTAAGTCTGTCAGTTTTTACTTTATTATTTGATGCTTTGTTACAAGTTTAGACTTGTTTATCTTTTTGAAGTATAGCTCCTGTAGCTAGTCTTTTATTTTATCTTATTTTTTGAGACAAGGTCTTGCTCTGTCACCCAGGCTGGGCCACAGCGACAGAATCATAGTTCACTGCAGCTTCCATCTCCTGGGCCCAAGCGATCCTCCCACTTCAGCCTCCTGAGTAGCTGGGACTACAACACACACCATCACACCTGGGTAATGTTTGAACTTTTTGTTCAGATGGGCTCTTGCTGTGTTGTCAGGGCTGGCCTCAATCTCCTGGCTTCAAGCAATCCTCCCACCTTGGCCTCCCAAAGTGCTGGGGTTACAGGTGTGAGCCACCACACCTGGCTAACAGCTAATCTTATTCTCAGGTCACCCTGGTTCCTCAGTTCCAAATTTTGGAGAGTCCTCGGATGTGGTTGTAGCCCTAAGGAGACTTAGGGTGATAAATGAGGGTTATTTTCATGCTTGAGTATAATGTACCATACCTTATTTGTAGTCTCAATAGATATCATGCCATCCTGTTTCTAATGTATTTAGCTTTGTTTATCTGTATAAATAACTGCTCTGAGGGGACAGTGAGCTTCCAGAGCTTTGATGTGACTTTCACCCAACTATATCTGACCTACAACAATCTAGTTTAAAACTTTGTCTTTTCACTTCATAAAACTGTGGTTTTTGGCCGGGCATGGTGGCTCAAGCCTGTAATCCCAGCACTTTGGGAGGCTGAGGTGAGAGGATTGCCTGAGCCCACAGGTTGGAGACCAGCCTGGGCAAATTGGTGAAACCTCATGTATACAATAAATAAAAAATGAGCCGCATGGTAGCACGTGCCTGTAGTTCCGGTTACTTGGAGGGCTAAGGCAGAAGAATCGCCAGAGCCCAGCAGGTTGACGCTGGGGTGGCTGTGAGTGTGTCACTTCACTGCAGCCTGTGAGTCTCCTACTCAAAAATAACAAAAACAAAACTAGGTTTTGACATGCAAAGACCTGCTTTTGCCTAAGTGCCAATTAACAGGATTTTAGTGCTTACTCCTGAGAATACAGGTCCTCCTAATGAACGATTGTTAGTAAAAGAAGCGCAGAAAGACGAGAATATGTTCTCCTTTCCTTATACCTACTTAAAATAGATTGTTCTGCCTCTCAAAGCTAGCTCTGATGAAGAGATACACTGAGAACGTTCAAAACACTTATCATTCTTATCGCCCACAATTGAAAATGTGTCATTCTCTCTATTTTCCCTTTACAAATATTTGTGAAAAAACAAAACAAAGAATAACAAATAAGAAAACATGGACTTCAGACATTGTTGCTATATCCCCCAAAATATAACCTGTAGCCTTTGTACTCTCTGCCTTTCTAATCAGTGCCTTGCTTGATACATTGTTACCTACAAATACCATTTAAATTAACATGTTTGGGTTTTTTTTGAGTTGGAGTCTCACTCCATCGCCCAGGCTGGGGTGCAGTGACACGCTCATGGCCAGTGTCAACTCGCTAGGTGCCAGCAATCCTTCTGCCTCAGCCTTCCAAGTAGCTGGAACTACAGGCATGCACTAAAATTAGCCCAGCTAATTTTTCATTTATTGTAGAGACAAGGTACTGCCAAGTTGCCCTGGCTGGCCTCAAACCCGTGGGCTCATGCAATCCACTTGCCTTGGCCTCCCAAAGTGCTGGGATTACAGGCTGAGCCACCAAGCCTGGCCAACTTCTCTTTTTTGACAAATGAGATATATTTGTAAGTTTGTTGTTGTTAGTCAAAAAGGAAGGTTTGGCTTTATCTGTTCTCCCCTCAAACAACCTCATGACTCTCTTTGGATACCAAAGTTTGAGAGATTTAGTTTTATTTAAACTAATATCTGCTATATTTTCTTCCCATCCTTTTTCTTTCAACCATGTTGTGTCCTTCTGCTTTAATTGTGTTAATAGCATGTAGGTGTATTTTTAAAAAATCTAATCTGATATTCTATTTTGTAACTAGCAATATGACTGTGAATACTGACATACTGAAATTGTTTTTGTCACCTTATTTTGTGCTATTTACTCTGCATTGCTTCTTTTTTCTCCTTTTCTGCCTTTTTTTGAATTGATGGTTTTCTTGTTCCCTTCTACCAGTTTGAAAATAATGTCATTCTGTTTCTATTGTTTGCCGCCAAAAAAATTATATATATATAATATATATATATATATATGGAGAGGAAATACACATACAATAGCATATATATATATAATTTCTAATTCTGTCCTCCATATCAACTATAACCTATTTTTATTGATTGATTGATTGATTTTACATTTTCATTTCTTTATCTCTCTGAATTACATTCTGGATAATTTTTCAGCTCTATCTTTCAACTCACAATTCTCTGTGGCTTGTCTGATCTGCTATTTAGCCCACCTGTGGACTTTCAGATTTCAATGACCTTATTTTTCATTTTCTAGAAGTTCTTTCAGTTCTTTTTTTAGCTCTTTCCAGTCTGTCTTAATATTAGCCCCTTCTCTTCTCACACACTTTTTTTATTCTTTCATGTGTTTAATGCCTTAGACAGGCTTTATAGTCTCTGTTAGTTCTATTATTTGAAAGTTATAGGAAGTCTGCCGAAATTGTCTTAATGACTCTCATGAATGGTGGTTTTGTTTTTTGTTTTTGTAATTTAGATGATGAACTCATCTTTAGGGAACTTTATCTGTGGGAATATTGTGAGGTCTGACATGAGATGTATCCTACAGAGAGGTTTGTCTTTGTTTCTGTCAAGCTTCTCAGGGAGTGTTAACAGCCTAAGATCATTTTAACATATCATTTCTGCTCTGAGAATTCCAGTATCATGGAGGTAGCATAAATTCAAACCCCTAAATCTCAAATTCAAGGCCAGCTCTGGTTGCTAATTCTCAAGAGAAATATATTTTCTTCTATCTAAAGTACAAACACAATCTGACAAGTCTTGATGTCTTATCTTTCACTTTATACTTTCTCCCTAAATAATGGTTATTGTTTTGTTTTTTGAGTTGGAGTCTTACTCTGTTTCCAAGGCAGTGGCATGATCACAGTTCATGACTGCCTTAACCTCCTGGGTTCAGGTGATGCTTCCACCTCAGCCTCCTGAGTCTATAGGCATATACCACCACTCCCAGCTAATTTTAAAAATTTTGTTGTACAGATGATGAGGTCTCACTGAGTTGCCCAGGTTGGTCTCAAACTCCTGGGCTCAAGCAATCCTCCCACCTTGACCTCCCAAAGTGTTGGGATTACAGACGTGAGCCACTGTGCCTGGGTAACTAGATAATATCTTCTGAAACAAAAGTTTCAGTTATCTCTATGTCAGTGACTTCCAGATTTTACATATCTTCATCCCAGATTCTCTCCTCTGAGTTCCAGGCCTGTTTGAATATCTAAGGTAACACCC
Organism: Carlito syrichta; assembly: GCF_000164805.1. Lineage (NCBI taxonomy): Eukaryota > Metazoa > Chordata > Mammalia > Primates > Tarsiidae > Carlito > Carlito syrichta. The sequence goes on along the minus strand of NW_007254018.1, from coordinate 1,059,225 downwards.
AGAACTCAATTAGTCTAAGATTCATCAAAGGCATAGTTTTCCCCTAAAACGAGTTCTCTTTAAGTGTTTTCCATCTCAGTGAATGGCATGGCTACCCATACTGTTGTGCATGCTGGAAACCCAGAGGCCATCTTTGACATCTCTGTTCTCCTCTCTCCTTCATCCCATCATCAACCCCTGCCAGTGGTGCCTCGTAAGCACTTCTTAACTTTACTCACTGTCTCCATCTTCACCATTTTCAGATCAGTTGTGCAAGCTACCAGCATTTCTAGCCTGGATTGCTGCAGTTTCCCCACATTCACTCTGAATCTCCTCTGATACATTCTCCACACTATGACCTGGGTGAACTTACTTAAACATACACTGGGGGGCCACCCCTCGGGTCCCCTCCCATTGTGGGAGCTTTTCTGTCCTCTCAATAAATCCTGCTTTCTCATTTTTAAACAAACAAACATACACTGGGGCCCAGCGCAGTGGCTCATGGCTATAATCCCAGCACTGTAGGAGGCCAAGGCGGGAGCATTGCTTGACCCCAGGAGTTCAAGACCAGCCTGGGCAGCAAGACCTCCTCTCTACAAAAACAAACAAATGCACAAAATTAGCTAGGCATGTTGGTGTGCACCTGTAGCCCCAGCTGCTTGGGAGGCTGAGGTGGAAGGATCACCTGAGCCCAGCAGGTCGAGGCTGCGGTGAGCCATGATCATGCCACTGCACTCCAGTCTGGGCAACAGGGTGAGATCCCGACTCAAAACAAACAAAACAACAACAAAAGAACCCCAAATATGCATTGAATTGTTTCTCTTTTCTGCTTGAAACTGGCTCCATGTCCCTGGCTCTTAGCCCCTTCACATGGTCTCCTTGGCTGTGCCTGGCCAGCGGCTACCTGCTTCTTGGGTCCATCTTTATTTCATGCCCTTCTCTTCACCCTGACTTTTGTGCTCCAGCCACAGTGTCCCTGATTCTGTCACCGGAAGCCACCATCTTCCTCCATCTTCCCACTCAGTTTTGGTACATGTGGTTTCCTTTTCCTGAAATGCCAGTGCCCCATCCCCAGCCTTCTCCAGTGAATACCTACGGCATCTTTTGCTTCTTCGGTCAAGCATCCATTTCCTCAGTTCTCATCTACTCCTTTCAAAGCCTTTCTGTTAGTTTATAACCATGTGCTCATTACCATAGTTTTAATGCTTAGTGTTTCCCCAGTAGGCCACAAGCTTTGTGAGATCAGTTTGTCTAGTTTTGCTCATTACTGTGTCCTGAGTACCAATGTAGTGTAGAACATAGAAAGTGCTTAATAAATATTTCTTGAATGAATACACTGTCGTTAAAGACAAAATTAAAGATATATATCTATTCAAAATAGTCCAAAGGGAGAGGATACATAAATAGAGTTATGGATAAAGCAAGTGACAGCTACATGGGGAATCCATTCTGTTATTCGCTCTACTTTCCCATATGCTTGAAATTGTCCATTAAAAAGATTAAGCCAGCTGGGCTCGGTGGCTCAGCCTGTAATCCTGTGCCTTTGGGAGGCTTAGGTGAGTGGATTGCCTGAGCCCGTGGGTTCGAGACCCGCCTGGGCAGCAAGACCTCATCTCTATAATAAATCAAAAAATCAGCCGGGCGTGGTAGTGCATGCCTGTAATTCCGGCTACTTGGAAGGCTGAGGCAAAAGGATCGCCAGAGCCCAGCAGGTTGAGGCTGCAGTGGCCAGAAGCGGCCACTGCACTCCAGTCTGGGTGACAGAGTGAGACTCCAACTCAAAAAAAAAAAAAAGATTAAGCCACTTACTAAAAAAAAAAAAAAATCAAAATACTTTGCCTAGTGTGGTGCCTCATGCCTGTAATCCCAGCATTTTGGGAGGCAGAGGCAAGAGGACTGCCTGAGCCCTGGGGTTTGAGACCAGCCCGGGCAACTTGGTGAGCCCTCGTCTCTACAATAAATCAAAAAATTACCCGGGTATGGTGGTGCATGCTTGTGGTTTTGTCTACTTGGCAGGCTGAGGCAGGAGGATTGAGACTGTGGTAATCATGATTGTGTCACTGCCCTCTAGCCTGGGTGACAGAGTGAGCTTCCAATTAAAAAAAAAAAATCAGTCTTGGGATAAGTGGGAAACTTAACCTTAAAAATAAAATATCATAGCTGGGCATGGTAGAGGACGGCTGTAGTTCTAGCTACTTGGAAGGCTGAGGCAGAAGGATCGCCGGGGCCCAGCAGGTCGACGCTGGGGTGGCTGTGAGCGTGCCACTGCACTCCAGCCTGGGTGATAGAGTGAGACTCCAACTCAAAATAAATAAAAATAAATAAGTAAATAAATAAAATATTATCTCTTTAGGATCAGACTGAACAATTTTATTTAGCCAAAGAAAATTATACTGACCTGAAGATATTTCGGTAATGGTTAATTGGACCACTTAACGCCCCGGGCTGAGAGAAAACATAAATATAAGCTTCAAGATCTTCTGTTGTTAATCGACATCCTTTTCTTCCAATGCCTGTGCTGTGACTGGTAAACAGGTGTTTCAAAGCCTAATTTAAGTGAAAAGAGAATAATTAAAACTTTTTAATTATCTAATGATAAACAACGTCTTTGGCCATGGAAAGAGGATGGAGGTCAGTGTTCATTGACATCTCTTCACTTCTGCTCCGGCCTGGTTGGAGAGATCATTGTTTACAAATCATGTGATGCATTTCCGCTTCCCTTCAAATCCCCCAGGCACACTTTATCCCTATGGAAAGCATCCTGTCTTCTAGGTGTCTGTTCACATTCTACAAGGCCCAGCTCAAGTGCTTTCCCTACCCCAAAGCCTTCCCTAACCATCCAACTTTTATTTGGGGACAACTAATCTCCTCCCCTACAAAGTTGCTTAAACATGTTGGACCATGACCCAGAGTAACAAATACATTTTACATCATGATCCAGTTCACGCCATATACATATGTATTTAATATTATTTAATGCTATATATTACAAGTATAAATTTTCTATGTATATAAAATAAGTAAAATATATGCAATAAGTATAAAATGTATGCTATATCGGAAACAACTGTTTAAAGAAACAACCATTACTTTTATTAAAATGTGCACTGATATTTTCAATTTAATTCTGTTCTGCTTATGTTTTAAAATTCAAATTGCAAGCCACTAAATTGATTTCGTGACTCACTAATGGGTCACTGCCTACAATATGAAAAACACTGCTCTATACCAGCATTTTCTCAAGGTACAGGTCTAAACCAACTGCATCAGAACCACTGAGATACTTGTTTAAAATGCAGACCCCTCAACCCAAAAATATGCCCGAAAAAATATGAAATAACATCTGCATGAGGTGGTTAACTGCAACCTTATTCGTAATGCAGACTGGAAATAATCTAATGTCCATCAGTGGGGGACTGGTTGAATAGCCATGGTATAGCCACACAATGATGTATTGTGCATTCTTAGTACAGTAAGTCCCCTACATTCAAACAAGTTCTGTTCTGAGAGAATGTTTATAAGTTCAATTTGTTCATAAGGCCAACAAAGTCAGCCTAAGCACCCAACCAACACAATCGGTTATATACTGTAATAGGTTTATAATACTGTTCACACAAATAATACATTAAAAAACAATTATACAGTACCATGCAGTACACAAAAGCACAACCACTTGTAGAGGATGCACGCATGTGGCAATGTACACCAGATACTTGAACTAACTTACATGATTGTACATACAAATGCATGTTTGCATCTCAGAAAATTCAAAACTTGAAGGTTCATATGTAGGGGACTTACTGTACTCTGAGAAAAGATGGAGAAAATCTCTAGATGCTGATATGGAGTGCTTTCCAGGATATATTGACAAGTGGGGGGAGAAGCATAAAAAAAATCATGTTTATAGTATGTTGCTTTTTGTGTAAGAAGGTAGAGACAAATACATACCTATTTGTTTGTATTTTTAAAAAGAAACAGTGGAAAGATAAACCAGAATGTCTATGGGAGAGGGAGGAAGCAGGGTAGAGGAAATAGACAAGCAAGACCTCTCCGAATGTAGGTCTTGACTTGGAATCATATAAATGTTTTATATAAAATCACAGAAGTTAAGTAAAACACCCTGGAGTCTTTATTTATTTTGAGTTGGAGTCTCACTCCAGGCTGGAGTGAAGTGGCATACTCACAGCCACCGCAGCCTCGAGCTGCTGGACTCAGGTGATCCTTCTCCCTCAGCCTTCCAAGTAGCTGAAACCACAGGCATGCACCACCACACCCAGCTAATTTTTTTTAATTATTGTAGAAATGAGGTCTCACTAAGTTGCCCAGGATGGACTCGAACCCCTGGGCTCAGGCAATTCTCTTGCCTCCACCTCCCAAAGTGCTGAGATTACAGGCCTGAGCCACTGTGCCTGGCCAGCTTGTATCTTTCTATTTCACTTTTTTGAGGGAGGGATTTGTAGATGTTCCCAACTTTCTCGTCTCATTTTCAG
>NW_007254018.1:1050797-1054736 GCF_000164805.1 Carlito syrichta | reverse complement strand
CAGTGGCCGCTCCCGGCCACCGCAGCCTCGACCGCTGGGCTCCGGCCATCTTTCCGCCTCAGCCTTCCGAGTAGCCGGAATTACAGGCGCGCGCTTCCATGCCCGGCTAAATTTTTTGATTTATTGTAGAGATGAGGTCTCGCCTGCCCAGGCGGGTCTCAATCCCGCAGGCTCAGGCAATCCACTCACCTCAGCCTCCCAAAGGCGTGGGATTACAGGCTGAGCCACCGAGCCCAGCTCAGAAGGCTTAGTTAAAAAATGTCTAAAGGCGTCTACAGAGAAAGAAAGAACAGCATAGGACTAACATTTCCCCCTTTGAAACTAGATCTAGCCCTGAAAAGTGACCATTATGTGAATGAGAGGAACAAAGAGGGTGACCAGAGGCCAGGGGATTCTGTGATGGAATGACTGAGTTCGTCCCCTTAAAATAAGTTTATAGTTGGAGGCCTTGTGGGTTCAAAGCACGGACATTAAAGATAGTGACAGTGCTTAGTCTTGTTCAGAACTTATTTTGTTTAACCGCAGCTCCATCAGAAAAGGGGAATGAGAATGAATCTCTGCAATTTACCCACCTACAAGGGGGGACCCCCCCCAAAACACCAGAATTTACTAATTAAAAATTGTGCGTTTATTCTTACATGTTACATGGCAGTCACCTTGAAAGTTATTCTTCTGCTGAGCTCGGTGGCTCAGCCTGTAATCCCACACCTTTTGGGAGGCTGAGGTGAGTGGATGACCTGAGCCCGTGGGTTTGAGACCCGCCTGGGCAGCGAGACCTCATCTCTACAATAAATCAAAAATTCAGCCGGGTGTGGTAGCGCATGCCTGTAATTCCAGTTACTTGGAAGGCTGAGACGGAAGGATCGCCAGAGCCCAGCAGGTCGAGACTGCGGTGGCCGGGAGCGGCCACTGCACTCCAGTCTGGGCGACAGAGTGAGACTCCAACTCAAAAAAGAAAAAAGAAAGTATTCTTGCTGGGCTCGGTGGCTCAGCCTGTAATCCCGCGCTTTGGGAGACTGAGGTGAGTGGATTGCCTGAGCTTGCGAGTTCGAGACCTGCCTGGGCAACTTGGCGAGACCTCATCTCTACAATAAATAAAAAAATCAGCCGGGCTCGGTGGCTCAGCCTGTAATCCCGTGCCTTTGGGAGGCTGAGATAAGTGGATTGCCTGAGACCGCAGGTTTGAGACCTGCCTGGGCAGCGAGACCTCATCTCTACAATAAATCAAAAAATCAGCTGGGCATGGTAGTGCATGTCTGTAATTCCGGTTACTGGGAAGGCTGAGGCGGAAGGATCGCCGGAGCCCAGCAGATCGAGGCTGTGGTGGCCAGGAGCGGCCACTGCTCTCCAGTCTGGGTGACAGAGTGAGACTCCAACTCAAAAAAAAAAAAAAATCAGCTGGGCATGGTAGTGCACACCTGTAGTTCCGGCTATTTGAAAGGCTGAGTTGGAAGGATCGCCTGAGTCCAGCAGGTCGACACTAGGGTGGCCATGAGTATGCCACTGCACTCTAGCCTGGGTGACAAAGTGAGACTCTGACTCAAAAACAACAACAGCAAAAAATCTGACAAAGGCCTAACATCTAGAATCTACAAGGAACTCAAATGCGCCGAAAGGAAAAAAACAAATAGCCCCATTAAGAAGTGAGCAAAAGACATGATTAGACAATTCTCAAAAGAAGATATATGGAAAGCCAACTAACACATGAAAAAGTGCTCAGACTCATTCATCATCAGAGAAATGCAAATCAAAACCACATTGAGATACCACCTAACGCCAATAAGAATGGCCATCATTAATAAAACAAACAACAGATGCTGACGAGGATGCGGAGAAAAAGGAATGCTTCTACACTGCTGGTGGGAATGCAAACTAGTGCAACCTCTTTGGAAAACGGTGTGGTAATTTCTAAAAGTACTAGACATTGACCTTCCATATGATCCAGCAATTCCCCTATTGGGAATATACTCAGAGGAACTTAAATCATTCTACAAAAAAGATACCTGCACAGGTATGTTTGTTGCAGCTCTATTCACAATAGCAAAAACATGGAACCAATCATGTTGCCCATTGAAGCTGGACTGGATAAAGAAAATGTGATACATATACACAATGGAATATTATGCAGCCATAAAGAAGGACAAACATATGGACTTTGCAGCAACTTGGATGGATTTAGAGTCGATCATACTCACTGATCTATCACAGAAACAAAGAACAGAGTACCACATGTTCCCACTCATAAGTGAACCTTGAACAATTATAATACTATAAGAAAGGGATTGGCAGTAGTGGGAAACTGTCAGGGGAGCGGGGGTGGGATTGGCAGTTGAGGGAAACAGCTAGGGGAGGGAGGAGCATATCTCATCAACAAGGGTATCTGCATAATCAATGTTTATATGCCTAACCTTGAATTGTTTCCCACATCTTTATATTTAAAAAAATAAAGAAAAAAATCAACAGCAGGAAATAAAAAAAGATGTGTATCTTTAAATTCTGTCCAATGGAAAGATCTAGAGGCAATTAAAACCCAATAACAGTGATCACCTTGACACCCAGATTGTGGTCTCTACACACCATTTTCTACTAAAAAGTGCTAGAGTTCCATGGATAAACGACTAATTCCAGATCTGGGGTAGGAAATAAAAGACAAACCTAGGACATTAAGGAGGCAAACTATCGCCTATTAAAGGGATCATACCAAAAGGACACGGGAGCTGACCTGAAGGGAAAAATTCCTAACACGGAACAATTTGGGTATCAAAAAGAACAATGTGATTGACTGATATATAGCAATGTATACTCAATACTCTAAAAGGTATCTAATAAAGAGAAAGAATGAAATATTTATCCTGCCATTCTTATGTGAACTATATTTCAGAATAACTAAATAGTAGATGTGGAAAATTTCTTCTTTATAGAAAAGCAGGGAGAATGATAGAATTATAAGATCACCATTTTCCACACCCTAATAGCCTAGGCTGTGATGATCAGGGATGTGTGCTAAAATTTAACTTGGTAAAAAGTTGTTAGGAAATTTTGGATGGGCTGACAACTTGTGAGTCCCCAACCAGTGTTAGCATAACTAAAACTGGACCAAGAAGACATGAAGTGCTTCCCAGATGTGATGCATTGGGAAATACACGGTACTACCCATTAAGTCTTCTTCTAGTCAAGTTAAAACTTAATCTATTCAAGTCTCTAGATCACCAGCTCCTATGAAGTAGGAAAAACAAGGGTTAGAGGAACAAGTTAAATGTTACCATGATGAAGCAATCAGTCAAAACCAAAGTACGGACAAATGACCAAGTTTCTTCCATAGATAAGTGGTATTAAAAAGAAGAAGAAGAAAGTCAGAAAAGAAAGAAGGAATTATTACAGATTTTAGAAGTCATAACAATCAAATACAGTGTGTGGACTTGGCTTGGTTCCTGATACAAACAAATAAAGCATATCAAGAGAGTTGAGAAAGTTAAGAAAATCTGAGTATTAATTGATGTTAAGGAGTCATTATTCTGTTAGGTTTGATAGTGGCATTGAGGTAATGTGAAAAAATATAAAACTCTTATTTGTCACAAATATATGCAGAATTATTTCCAGGTAAAATGATATTATGTCTTTTTTTTTTAATCTCTCCCCATATCTAACACCATGTTGAACATATAAGAAGCATTTAAGGCAGGGCACGGTGGCTCACACCTGTAATCCCAGCACTTTGGGAGGCAGAGGTAAGAGGACTGCCTGAGCCCAGGGGTTCGAGTCCAGCCTGGGCAACTTGGCAAGACCTCATCTCTACATTAAAAAATTAGTTGGAGCCGGGCTTGGTGGCTCAGCCTGTAATCTTGCGCATTGGGAGGCTGAGGTGAGTGGACTGCCTGAGCCCGCGGGTTCGAGACCCGCCTGGGCAACTTGGCGAGACCTCATCTCTACAATAAATTT
>NW_007254018.1:1028357-1050610 GCF_000164805.1 Carlito syrichta | reverse complement strand
AGCCACTGCACTCCAGTCTGGGCGACTGAGTGAGACTCCGACTCAAAAAAAAAAAATTATTTGGGTATGATGGTGCATGCCTGTGGTTCCAGCTACTTGGAAGGCCGAGGTGGAAGGATCGCCTGAACCCACCAGATCAAGGCTGCAATAGCCGTGTGCACTCCAGCCTCGGCGACAGAGTAGGACTCCAACTCAAAAAAGAAGAAGAAAAGGAGGAGGAGGAAGAGGAAGAGGAAGAAGAAGCAGCAGCATACATTAAGTTTCCAAGATGCTTGCATATGACCACCAGTGTCAGCATCCATGGTGTACCCATATCTGCATGCTCACTTTGTTTAGGGATTTTGTTCTCCCTACTTCTGCTGCTGTGAAACCTGGTATTCATATTCCTTCATTTCCCCAGAAGATGTTCTTTACAAAGAGGTATGCCTATAGGGGCATAGGCTCTCACAAAAAATTGAACAGCAAGCACCTAAATATATAAACAGAGACCATAACAATATGCAGGCCAGTAGGTAAGGGCTTAAAATCATTTGTTAAGTTTTAATGTATTTTTTTCATTTTACATTTTTTTTTTTTACTTGGAGTCTCACTCCGTTGCCCAGGCTGGAGTACAGTGGCACATATGCTCATGGCCACCCCAGTGTCCACCTGCTGGGCTCAGGTGATCCTTCTACTTCAACCTTCCAAGTAGCTGGAACTACAGGCACACGCCACCATGCCCAGTTAATTTTTTTTTTTTTTTTTTAGTCAGACTCTCACTCTACGATCCAGGCTGGAGTGCAGTGGCACACTCACAACCACCCCAGTGTCGACTTGCTGGGCTCAGGCCATCCTTCTGCCTCAGCCTTCCAAGTAGCCAGAACTACAGGCGCATACTACCACACCCAGCTAGTTTTTTTTGGATATATTGTAGAAATGAGATCTCACCAAGTTGCCCAGGCTGTTCTCGAACCTGTGGGCTCAGGCAATCCCCTTACCTTGGCCTCCCAAAGTGCTGGGATTACAGGCTTGAGCCACCGTGCCCAGTTGTATTTTACATTCTTAAACATGGATTTAATTAAAGATACTTTTCATTAATAATAATATTATTTGTTTGACTTACCTTGAAATCATTGATTGAGAACATAAATTCTGGGAACCGTGGTATTTGGAAGAAGTAGTAATAGCTGGATTTGAAGAGCTGGGCAGGGTGTCGTAAAATATATTCTGCAATTAAAATGCCATGTTAAACCTTATCCAAGGGGTGTAAATTACTTACCATTGGAAGAACTTATTTTTAGGGCAATTTTACCTTAAGATAATCCCATAAAATAATCCACAAGTAAGGTTTCTTTGGACCAATTTCTATGTTTTTATATTTTATTGTGGATGTTTCTGGTATTTTAAAAATTTACAGCACTTTATTTATTTGAGTCAGGATCTTACTCTGTCACCCAGGTTGCAGCGCAGTGGCACAAGCAAGGCTCATCACAGCCTCGACTTTGTGAGTTCAGGCAATCCTTCCACCTCAGCCTCCCGAACAGCTGGGATTATAGACACATGCCACTATGCCCGGCTAATTTTTTTGATTTTTTTGTAGAGACGAGGTTTCACTATATTGCCCAGGCTGGTCTCAAACTCCTGGACTCAAGCAATCTACCTGCCTTGGCCTCCAAAAGTGCTGAGATTACAGGCATGAGCCACCATGCCTGATACAGCACTTTAAATAAAAATAAAGTTTTACTTTATAAAGTCTTAACTTAAAGGGAACAATAAGCCCAAACAACATTGCTTTTCCTCCAAAGTCATTATCAGACTTTTTGTAATTATATCACTTTTCTTAGGAATACCTCGTCATGTAATTTTCTGTTGTTTAAAAGTCTCCTTACAGACTGATTCAAGTTGAACACCTGATTCATTTGCCCTGAAAAGGAACTGAAATGTGTTCTGTACATTCATTAATGTGTCTAGAAAACTCATTCATTCCATGAATGTTTGCCTATTGATATGTGCCAGGGGATTCAGCGGTGAACAAGATAGGAAAGTTTCCCACAGTGAACTTACACAACTAATAAGTAACACATACTTAAAAGAGCAATCATACCATAAAGAAAATAAAAGAAGGTGATCTGGGTGAAAGTGATGGTGGGTGGGGGCCTATTATTTAGCAGAGATAGTCATGAAGGCCTCTCTGGAGCTGTGACATGTGTGCTGAATCCTAAATGGTAAGAAGGAGTCAGCCATGCAAAGATCTAGGAAGAGCATCCGGAAACAGCAAGCAGGTCCTGGGCTTGGCACATTCAAGAAGCAGAAAGAAGTGAATGCAGTGGCTCACACTTGTAAATCCCAGTACTTTGCGAAGTCAAGGTGAAAGAATTGCCTGAGTGCAAGTGTTCAACACCAGCCTGGGCAACTTGGCGAGACCTCATCTCTATGATAAATCAAAAAATTAGCCAGGTGTGGTGGTGCCCGCCTGTGGTTCCAGCTACATGGAAGGCTGAGGCAGAAGGATCGCCTGAGCCCAGCAGGTTGAGATTGTGATAGCCATGAGTGTGCCACTGCACTCCAACCTGGGCAACAGAGTGAGATTCCTTGGCATCTTCCTAACTAGAGACGTAAAAGACTTTTACAATGAAAACTACAAAACACTGCTTAAAGAAATCAAAGATGACACAAACAAGTGGAAAAATATTCCATGCTCATGGATTGGAAGCATCAACATTGTTAAGGTGTCCATTCTACCTAAGGCAATCTACAGATTTAATGCAATGCCCATCAAATTACCAGAAACATTCTTTTCAGACCTAGAAAAAACAATACAGGAATTCACATGGAAACATAAATGACCAAGAATAGCCAAAACAATCCTCAGCGTAAAAAACAAGGCAGGAGGTATCACACTCCCAGACTTTAAACTATATTATAAAGCTACAATAATCAAAACAGCCTATGTACGAGAACAGGCATATAGACCAATGGAATAGAATTGAGATTCCAGAAGCAAAACCTCAATTTCTCAACCAACTCATCTTTGACAAAGCCTCCACCACCAACTACTGGGGAGAAGAGAACCTATTCAGTAAATGGTGCTGGGAAAACTGGCTGAGCACATGCAGAAGATTGAAACAGGACCCCTACCTAGCCCCATACACAAAAATTAACTCTAAATGGATCACAGACCTAAATGTAAAACCTCAAACTGTAAGAACCTTAGAAAATGCAGGACACACCCTTATGGAAGTTGGATCTGGCAACCGATTCCTGATCCAAACCCAGGCCATAAGAGATAAGACAGACAAGTGGGACCTCATTAAACTGGCAAACTTCTGCAAAGCCAAAGAAACCATCAAAAGAGCAGGAAGACAGCCGACAGACTGGGAAAAAATATTTGTCAACTCCAAGTCTGACAAAGGCCTAACATCAAAGATCTACAAGGACCTCAAACGTGCTGAAAATAAAAAAAACCAGACAGCCCCGTTACAAAGTGGGCTAAAGATATGAATAGACATTTCTCAAAAGAAGACACACGAGCAGCCAATAGATACATGAAAAAATGTTCAGCCTCACTAGTCATCAAGGAGATGTAAATTAAAACCACACTGAGATACCACCTAACTCCAGTCAGAATGACTATCATCAATAACTCAAAAAATAACAGATGCTGGAGAGGATATGGTGGAAAGGGAACACTTCTACACTGTTGGTGGGAGTGTAAACTAGTACAGCCTCTGTGGAAATCAGTGTAGCGATTCCTAAAAGCTCTAAAAATCGACCTTCCATATGACCGCGCAATCCGCCTACTGGGAATATACCCGGAAGAACTCAGGTCACTCTATAAAAAAGATACCTGAATACATATGTTTATTGCAGCATTGGTCACAGTAGCAAGAACATGGAACCAACTGTGCTGCCCATCAAAAGAGGACTGGATAAAAAATATGTGGTACATATACACAATGGAATACTATGCAGCCATAAAGAAGAACAAAATCATGAACTTCGCAGCAATCTGGATGAAATTAGAGCTTATAATACTGAGTGATCTCTTACAGAAAAAAAGAGCTGAGTATCGCATGCTCTCACTCATAAGTGGACCTTGAACAACTACCGTATGACTAAAAGAAAAGGACTGAAGTAATGGAAAACTGTGGAAGGGGGTAGGGAGGTGGGATTGACAGTAGTCGATATCTGCCTGGGGAAGGGGGGGCACACCTCATCAATAAGGATACCTGCACAATGAATATTTGTATACCTAACCCTGAATTGTACCCCACAATTTTAAAATGAAAATTAAAAGAGGAAAAAAATTTTCCTTACGATACAGGTTATTTTTTTCCCCTTATTTCGCATGTCACAACTATATTCAACAGGGTTGGAGTGTTTAGAAATATAACTTTCAGACTGGGTGCAGTGGTTCACGCCTGTAATCCTAGCACTTTAGGAGGCCAAGGCAAGAGGACTGCCTGAGCCCAGGGGTTCAAGACCAGCCTGGGCAACTTGGCAAGACCTCATCTCTACAATAAATAAATAAAAAATTAGCGAGGTCTGGTGGTGCGCACCTATGGTTCCAGCTACTTGGAAGCCTGAAGCAGAAGAATCGCCTGAACTCAGCAGGTCGCGGCTGTGATAGCTGTGATTGTGCCACTGCACTCCAGCCTGGGAGACAGAGGGAGACTCCGACTCAAACAAAAAAAAAAAAAAAAGGAAAGGAAATCCACAGTTATCTGAAAAAACTATTAAAATATTCCTCCCTTTCCAATCACAAATCTGTGTGAGGCCAGATCAGATTTCTTCATACACTTTCTTCATATACTTCAGTTCAAACAACATATTGCAGCAGATTGAAGAGATTTGCAAAAAATGTAAAACAATGACACTCTTTTCCCTAAAGTTTTGTTTTGGAAGATGTAGTTAGTTTTCATTAAAATATGTTAACAGGTAATGGTTTTTAAAGATGAATTCATATGTAAATATTTTTAAAAATTTGTTTTAATTTTCAGTACAGTGAATATGTAAAGACATAACCCATATAAACAAAAGCTCAATGAGGTCTTTAATAGTTTTAAGATGTTGAAGTCCTAAGACCAAAACAGAAACTGCTGCTTTAAAGGATACTGCCATTCCTCATAGCCAAAGCAGTCAGGCAAGAGGAGAATTTATTTCTAGGCTGTCAGGATTCATTACTGCCAAAGCAATGTCATTGCATCTTCCCTTTTGTTCCTCCCCAAGTTAACAGTAAAATATTTTTGTAAAGGAATAAAATTACACAAGCACATATGAAGCTGCATCATTCCTCAGGAAGACCGACAACCAAGGCATCTGACATTGTCATGTGCTTTCATGGTTTAGTCATCTAATTTTTAAAAGATTACGTTAACCAAAATTTGCTGTCTTTAATCCAAAATGTCAGTAACAATAACCAATTGTTGTGTTAGTTGAGATGCTTTCATGAATACTTGAACTCACCTGTAAATACATTTGGATGAGGAAAGTTAAGAACAATAAGCTTCATCACCATTTCAGGGTAACAGATGGCAATTAGCCAAGCAATCATACCCCCCCAGTCATGGCCAATAAGAACGCATTTGCTATAACCTGCAAACAAGAAATAAGTGTGGATATTATTGAAAAGAAACAGGTGGGTGCATTGTTACCTCACATAAAATAATTGCGCGTCTGAAACTACTTCTTTGATTAGCCTAGCCTAACTACGCACTTTGTATGAGATCTTGGGTTCTGAGTTACCAAAACTTGTTTATACATCTGAATCCCCTAGATAGCTCCACTCTAGACCTAAAGATTGAGAAACTTTCCCAGAAATGTTTAAATGGTATCTATCTATCTACCTACCTACCTACCTACCTATCTTCAGAAATAGCTAGATCAGATTTGGTTCTATGGGCATAATCAGGTAATAGCAAGATTATTTAGATTTTTTTTAAAGTCAGGGTCTCACTCTGTCGTCCAGGCTGGAGTGCAGTGGCACAATCATGATTCACCGCAGCTTCGACCTCCTGGACTCAGGTGATCCTTCCATCTCAGCCTCCCAAGTAGCTGGACTATAGCCTCGCATCACCCTGCCTGGCTAATTTTATTTATTTGTAGAGATGAAGTCTTGCTATGTTGTCCAGGCTGGTCTCAAACTCCTGGGTTCAAGCAATCCTCCCACCTTGGCCTCCCAAAGTGCTGGGATTACAGGTAGGAGCCTCTGCACTGGGCTTCCTGTATCCCTTATAAACCTACAGCACCTTCCCTTCCCTGGATTTGTCAAGTACAGAGGAGTGAGCTGTGGTTAGAATTGTTAGTTGACCTATAAGACACTGAAACTAAGATTTTGGCCTTGTTGATGTCTAGGTGGCCAAATATAGATATGAATTTGTTTGTAGTCTTGTTTGCAGAAATAAGTGCCTTGTCCAGTGGTTTCAGTGGTGACCAGAGTGATGGTGCTAACACCAGCAAGGATAATAAGGGCCAGCATTTCTTGGGAGCTGATTGTGAGCCAGGACCTATCCTGAGCATGTTGCTCACCTTTCAATTGATCCTTACAACCACACTCCCTCCTTATTTTATAGATGAATAGAAGAGAAGCGCAGAGCGGTCTAGCACCTTGCTCAGGGTTGCACAGCTAGCGAGAAATACAGTTTCCCTCCAAAACACCTAATGATATAGGACATTGATTATCCACTGTTGGCTCCTTGTGGGCTCCTCCGTGAGTGCTCCTAGCACCCAGGGCCCCCTTTCTCCACACTGGTCGGATTTCATTTCTCCATCCCTAAACTAGTGATCCTGCCTGAGTCCTTCCACCAACAGAATTCAGTCCTTCTGTTTATTGATTCACCAATCTGCGTATTGATCAGTTCTACTAATAGAACTGCCTCTGAAGCCTACAAATAACACTGCAGAATTTGAAAAAAATAAAATGCAGGATTTGAAGAAAATAAAAGTAGTCATCATTTTGGCAGATGGAATGGCTTTCTGGAGTCTGGTTCTGAAGCCTGCATGCTACGGTGGTGCTGTTCAAAAGACAGTAGATGCAAGCACTTGTTCTATCCTGGACAGTAGATTATTATACTTGCCTGATAAAGCCTGTAGTATTGTAGTGAGTCAATTCCAAGATATCTTTGTAGAGTGTGGTTATCTGTCTACATTTCTGTCATTAAAACAAACTGCCCCAGCAGTGAAAAATTTTGTAGTATATCTGAATTACAAGGCCCACAGTCTTGGAGGTAAATGCCAGATTTATCTTAGAAGTAGTAGTTAGAAAATAATATAGGACCATTTTCCTGAAAAAAAAATTTTTTTTTTTTGAGTTGAAGTCTCACTCTGTCACCCAGGCTGGACTGCAGTGGCAGGATTACGGCTCACCACAGCCTCCACCTCCTGGGTTCAGGTGATCCTTCTTCCTCAGCCTCCTGAGTAGCTGGTACTACAGGTGTGTGCTACCATGCCTGGTTACTTTTTTAATTTTTTTGTAGAGACGAGGTCTTGCTATGTTGCCCAGGCTGGTTTTGAAATCCTGGGCTCAAGCAATCTTCTTGACACAGCCTCCCAAAATGCTGGATTTACAGGTGTGAGCCACCATGCCCAGCCCGGATTATTTTTTGAAAGCTGAGAAATTCCTAGTTACAGTAAAATCATAAAAGTTCCACCTACATCCAGCTCATAAGTCTTTATTTCCAGGAAGCATCTATTTTCTCCCTAACTTCACAAACCCAATGTACATCCCAACACAGTTAAAAATGTCACTAATTTGGAACTGCGAAGTCAAACTGAATTAGAGGAAAGACTTAATTATAGAACCAATTATATACAAGTTTCATTTCATGTAATCATTATCATAATTTGAATTAGGTTAAAATGTTGATTAAGAGAGGTTCCTAGAGGATTTGCATTGTATGGATGAATAAGATTCACTTGTAATTCATTCCTGGAGTACTTAAAAGTTACTTAATTCTTTCAAGGAAGTACTTCTCATCATTTCTCCTCACCACTTATACTAATACGCACACATGAACAGAAACACACACACACACACACACACACACACCTTGTTTATATTAATGATTTACCGACAATTTCATGATGACAAAATCTGAATGAAATATAGTTTCAAAATCAGTGTCTCAGTCTGATTTACTATAATCAGACTAAATGACAGTACTGCATGTTGACAAGCTCCAGACCCCATCCATTTTTTTCTCCTCTAAAAATATTGGCCCAATCTATGCCCTCATGAGATTATTGTAGAAAGGGTCTTTGATTTCAAGGTGTTTCTCACTATATTGGCTCCATTAACATACTAACGGTAGCAGCTGGATTTCAGTCTAAGAGGATTAAGTAGATTGGATTATTGTTAAGAAAAAGATTTACTCTCCCGTCCCAACTGTCACAGAAGGAGTATACTTCGCTGCCCCTTTGATGTTAGAGTTGGCCATGTTGTTTGTTTTGGTCTCCTGGTGGCTGTATGACTTGACTTGAGGCTCTATCACATGACTTGCTTTGGCCAATGGGCTGCTAGTAGAAACTGGAAATATGCTTGTGCAGCTGGGCTCACCCTCTTGCTACTTCTGCCTTTACCAGGGAGAGAGCTTCTCTCAGGTAGTTACCCACCTTTAGCTTGGGCTCCTGCCCCACTCACAGAGAGAAACCAGTCCCAGCTGGACCCACGGCCTGAGGCAGAGACCCAGAGGAGTCCAACCGACGGCTGACCTGCAGCTCCATGCACGCTGGAATAAATGGCTCTGGCCATCTGCCACTGATTTGGGATGGTTTGTCACACAATATAAAAATAAAATACACAACTATGATGTGATTCCAGCTGAGCAATACAGAAGAAATGCTAATGCAAGTGCTTCTGCATCTTAAAACTTTTTTTTTGAGTCAGAGTCTTACTCTGTCGCCCAGGTTGGAGTGCAGTGGCACCTCATGGTCACCACAGCCTCGATCTGCTGGGCTCAGGCGATCCTTCCACTTCAGCCTTCCAAGTAGCTGGAACTACAGGCATGTGCCACCACACCTGGCTAATTTTTTGATTTATTGTAGAGATGAGGCCTCACCATGTTGCTCAGGCTGGTCTCGAACCCCTGAGCTCAGGCAATCCTCTCGCCTCTGCCTCCCAAAATGCTGGGATTACAGGTTTGAGCCATTGTGCCTGGCCTTATAACATTTTTAAGTGAATATCTAGGTGTGGGTTCTGAATAATTACATTTTCTGAGCTTGAGTCAAGCGTTCAATAATTAGTTCTAAAAATAAGAAATAGCTTACATGAGGTCTATTTATACAATTTCCCCCCCCCCCTCCTTTTTTAAGAGATGAGGTCTTGCTATGTTGCCCAGGCTGGTCTTGAACTCCTGGCCTCAAGTACTCCTCCTGCCTCGGCCTCTGAAACTGCTGAGATTAATAGCCCATGGGTCTATTTTTAAAAACAAACATCGAAAGTCATTCTTGCCTGGCAGACTGAATAGCTACTCTGGATGCATGATTTTACATTTCCTGGATAAATATTTTGGGCTGTATACCCCAATACCATGGTGACAGGATGCAGATCACAGATGGATGGAAAGTGCATCCTCCCAAGAAAAGAAGTTCTCCATTCACGATGTGTTGAGTGTTGGCCCCTTAAAAAGAATTAATACTGTTTTTTTAAAACTAAAACCTACCTAAGGAATCTAAAATATCCTTTATGTCTGTAATTAGACAATCCAGTTTATAATTCTCTCGCTGAACAGGAGCGTCTGTTTCTCCATAGCCTCTCAAATCCAGTGCCACAACTCGATAGTCACTCTTAAATTCTCTCAGCTGGTGTCGCCAAGAATACCTGCAGGAAATAAGAAACATTCAAAACACCATATTGGCTAATACAAAGAAGAACGTTACAGATTTTCTAAGTGGAAAACTATTTTTAAAAGTCCTTATTTTGAGAAAGGGCATACAGCTGCCAGTCAGCAGAGGGGAGTCCTACTTGAGCAGGAAACACAGATGTTCTAATAGAATTATGTTATCTTTTTTATCAGCTCCAGTGGGGTGTCACAGAAACTACAAGATACTCAAATCAATGTACTTATCTATGCCTTACTAAGCCAATTTTCTAACCTTTCTTAAATGATATTTATAGCCACCAGGGAATCTGTACAAGAAACAGCCAGTTACTTTACAGCCTGAATTTCTAGACAATAAATAAATTATAAAAGTTTGTTTTTGTTTTTTTGAGTCAGGATATTACTCTGTCACCCAGGCAGGAGTGCAGTGGCATGATCTCAGCTCATCACAGCCTTGACCTCCTGGGTTCAGGTGATCTTTCCGTCTCAGCTTCCAGGGTAGCTGGGACTACAGGTGTGTGCCACCATGCCTGGCTAATTTTTTGCCAAGGTCTCACTATTTCCTACGCAGGTCTTGAACTCCTGGGCTCAAGCAATCCTCTTGCCTCAGCCTTCCAAAGTGCTGGGATTACAGCTGTGAGCCACCACACCAGTTTAAAGATTTTTTTTTTTCATGTGAGAGGGAAGATGAGCTTGAGAGTTTTCCCAGAACACAAGAATGCTGGTCTGGCCCAGGACTTTTGTGGAGTAACGTAAGTCCAGGGCTCTTGTTCTGCAGAACTACTTGATTTTCTGATGGAATACATTTATTAGATGAAATTTTATTTCCCTCAAAAGTAGATTTCACTCATCTTACTTCACCATTAAATAGGGTTCAGTTTTCTTTAGTAACAATAAGAGCTACTGACGAAAAAGTCTGCAGGTTTAAAAAAAAAGATAATCACTGAAATAATCCAATATAACAACCATTTAAGATAAACTTCTACTTGTTAAAGCAGAATCTTCTGTGGAAGATCTTGAACCATAAGTACAAGCAAGAATGATGTTAACAACATTTAGCAACCAAAATGGCACCATCGCTGACCAATGAGGATGGCCACAGTGCTGCAGCCCAGTTCTGGAGGCCTCTGCTAGGCCAGACACGCCTCCTGTGCTTGATCATGGAACTGCAGAATTAACTGAAATACAGAGATCTGTGAAATTTTCTTCTTCAAATAAGCACAATCATTTTCGATAACAGGAAAAAAAAAGGACAAGGATTTTAAAAAGTGACTCACCACGTTATGGAACTCAAGATAACGCATCTTTAAAAAGTATCTGAGGCCAAGTGTGGTGGCTCAAGCCTGTAATCCCAGCACTTTGGGAGGCTGAGGTGAGAGGACTGCCTGAGCCTGAGGGTTCGAGACCAGCCTGGACAACTTGGCAAGACCTTATCTCTACAATAAATCAAAAATTAGCTGGGTGCGGTAGCACACGCCTGTAGTTTGACTACTTGGAAGGCTGAGGCGGAAGGATTGCCTGAGCCCAACAGGTCGAGGCTGCAGTGGCCGGGAGCGTGCCACCACACTCCAGTCTGGATGACAGAGTGAGATTCCAATTCAAAAAAAAAAAAGCATCCACACACACATTTGTTCTTGGAAACACAGTGTAAAATTATCTGACACAAGCCAAATGAGAGATCATTGTTGGAAAATTCTTTTGGAGTACAACAGGCAAGCAAACACAGTGATGTAAGATTAGAAATCAGTAGTGAGAGGTGATTGCCATGCGGAGTGACATAAAGCAGTAAGATCAACGTAACAAGTCAGGAAGAGCATCAGGTACATGTTTAGAATTATGAGTGGATACAGAATCTCTGATCTATTGCTAGAATATCTATGGCTTATGAAAATCTGCAAAAGCACTGCCATTAAGATGGATCTGAAAATGTTAATAAACAGTGTCTGTTTTTGGCTAGGCCATACCAGTCTTGTCTCTGGATTGCAACAAACTGTTTGTTTCCTTAAAGACACTCA
Source organism: Carlito syrichta (assembly GCF_000164805.1). NCBI lineage: Eukaryota > Metazoa > Chordata > Mammalia > Primates > Tarsiidae > Carlito > Carlito syrichta. Next base: position 1,038,798 of record NW_007254018.1, on the reverse strand, counting down.
CCTGTCAATGCATATGATTTATTATTTTCTCATTAGCCTTACTTAAAATTTTGAATTGATTTTTTTTATGTCTTGTAACTGAAAACCAAGTCTTCCCTTTTAAAAATCCCTCATACCTAGTCAACAAGGTTCTGTGGATTTAACCTCTTCAATATTTATTGAAATATTCCTCCTGTCTGTCTTGTTATCATTACCTTAACTCAGGCCATTAACGCAGCAGCCCATTAATCGGTCTGCGTCCATTCCATTACCCTCAGCTCTGTCTTCCACAAAACCAGAATCACTCATGTCATTTCCCTGCTGAAAATCTTGGCTCCCTATCATTAACAATGTGAAACCCAGGTTTATTATCCTGGCAGACAGAATCTGCAAGAATCAATTGTTGCCCAGTCTTCCGACCTGATTACTTTACAGTCTCTGTTATATGCTTTATAACAGGCAGAGCTAACATCTGTATCGCTCTTACTACACGCCAGGCGTAATTCTAAGTGCTTCTTGTATGGTAATGCTGAGCTCTAAACAATAGTATAAAGTAGGCATTATTATTATCCCCACTTTATAGATGAAGAAACAGAGGCACAGCAAGGTTAACTGAAGTGCCCAAGGTCATGAATGGCAAACAGCACAGCCAGGATTTCAACCCAAGTAGCCTGGCTTCTGCAGCCATGTCACGGTGCCTCTACAGCACTAGGCTGCTGTGGTGAACAAACATGAGTATTCTCTTTTTAAGATTTCTTGTAGTGACAGAGTCTCACTATGTTGCCCAGGCCGGTCTGGAACTCCTGGCTTAAGCAATCCTCCTGCCTCGGCCTCCCAAAAGTGCTGGGACTCCAGGCCTGACTGGGTATTGTTTTTTGCTTTTATGAGTTTGTTTGTATGTTTTTCTTTCTCGGAAATACCATCACTCCCTGCCATCCTCCTATTATCCCGTAATCCCTGACCCTCACCATTCATTTAACCCTTCCTCAACTGGGCATCTCTTCTTCTAGACTTCCCAGGCTTCCTCCGGTGCACGCCGGGTCCAGTGGGCTCTTCTGTGCTTCTGTACTTGTGCGTACACTCTTGAGTGCACTGGGCCCGTAGCACATAATACCCTGTTGATATCTAGCTCTTCCACTAGGATGTTAGTTTCCTGAGTTGCCTGCTGGGATGTCTGGCCCACGTAGGTGCTTCTAAAGATTTGTTGAATAAGCAAAACAACAAACTAATGGAAACACTGAATGACAGTGCTGTAAGTACCAGTTATGCAATAAAACCTCTGTCCCAGATCAGGCTTTGAGACAATGACAGCTGAAGGTCCCAAACTCCTACTAGGGAATTTCTATTCAGTTTCTACTAGGCTGTGCATTTTTTGTTTGTTTGTTTGTTTTCTGAGTTGGAGTCTCACTCTGTTGCCCAGGCTGGAGTGCAGTGGCATGTCACGGCCACCGCAGCCCTGATCTGCTGGGCTCAGGTGATCCTTCCGCCTCAGCCTTCCAAGTAGCTGGAACCACAGGCATGTGCCACCATGACCGGCTTATTTTTTGATTTATTAGAGACGAGGTCTCACCAAGTTGCCCAGACTGGTCTCGAACCCCTGGGCTCCGACAGTCCTCTCACCTCAGCCTCCCAAAGTGCTGGGATTACAGGCTGAGTCACCAAGCCTGACCCGTGCATTGTTTCACTATCCTAAGTATCTATATGTCTTCATTTAGAATTCATTTAATTAGATATTTCAAAGTAGATATTGACTCACAACAATGTATACAATCCCACATTTTACATTTAAAATTGTTTTAGAGATCACGTAACAATGATACCTGCATGAATAATTTAATAATATTATGAATAATGTATCTTTTTTTAAAATTGAGACAGAGACTCACTATCTGGTCCAGGTTGGTCTGGAATACTGGACTCAAGTGATCCTCCCACTTTGGCCTCTCAAAGTGCTAGGAATACAGGCATGAGCCACATGCCTGGCCTTATATTATGAATAATTTAAATTGCCTTAAAAATAAATTCAACTACTGCTGTGAACAATATCCAAAACAACTCTAAGAAACAGGACAACTTATTTTAATAAATTACAAAAGAACAATATCATCTTAAATGTCAACTTCCTGGAGTTCATAAACAAAACACATTTGGTTTACACCTTAGCCCTAAACTGAAAAGGAAATCACCTCAGTGACAGGCTGATGGGGTCATTTATATGGCTAACACAAAAATCAATCCCCTCGATACAAGAATGAAACACATTACAAAAGCAGTAAAATATGATAAATAAGTAAAACTATTTTCATTCAGGTTGTCTTTTTCTAGGAGCTTTAGGTGATAGAAGAGGATACCTGGAAAAAACAAAACAAAAAAAACAACCTCTTCCCAAAGTATTACTCTGAACCTGAGGAGGGCTCCCGGCCCTGCCAGGTCAGCCACTTTCACATTGTAGATAGAATCTCTTTTCCTGTCACACAGAGAAAGGCCCCAGCTGTTGGCCTCTGGGCTCAGCTGTGTGCGTGAGGGGCCCTCTCTCGCCTCGGCACTTGAGAGATGCCACACGCATCCCACACAGCTGGTGATGAAGATGCCTCAAAGAAATTGCCTGCCTCAGCTCAAAATATTTTTGGGAGATGCAAATTGAAGCGGAGAGAGAGTTGGAGAAAAATCATCCTTCCACAAAACAGTCTTATTTGGGGCTAATTTAGCTATAGGTCTCATAGATGTGTATCTTGTGTGTTTTCCTTTAGATTTTAAAGAGGAAGAGCCAGGATTTTGTTGTTTCTGTGTAACAACTGATCATATACATTAAATATCACTAATTCTCAACAGCTTTTCTCAGGCAATGATGATAAATGCAGAAAATACATTACATGTGCACGGTACTTTAAGTTTTAAAAGCAAAGTCACACAAATGACCACTTTATCCTTTTTTTCCTCTTCATTATATCAAAAGTTTCTAATCAACTTGATCTACAAACAAGTTTATAATTTTATGTGTATTTAGGCAAAACAATTGGTAGAGGAGTAACATTTATATTTGTAATACAAATGGAAATTGACTTGAAACGCAAGGCATAAAGATTTTGGGGCCTTTACAATGAAAAAAATAAAGAAGAGTTTTGTCCTAAAACTTAAATCTTAGAGTTTTGTCATAAATTTTGATATATGGATTGACTTCTGCCACCAGCACCTAAATGGAATTGACTAGACCCCATAATGAGTAACAGTGGCAGTTTGATTGGAAGGAAAGACAGAGTGAGCATCAAAATAGGGGTTTTGGCCGGGCACAGTGGCTCACGGCAGTAATCCCAGCACTTTGGGGGACAGAAGCGAGAGAACTGTCTGAGCCCAGGGGTTTGAGAACAGCCTGGGCAACCTGGTGAGACCCTGTCTCTACAATAAATTTTTTAAAAAATTAGCTGAGCGTGGTAGCATGCACCTCTAGTACCAGTTACTTGGAAGGCCGAGGTGGAAGGATCATCTGAGTCCAGGAAGTCGAGGCTGCAGTGGCTAGTACCAGTTACTTGGAAGGCCGAGGCGGAAGGATCATCTGAGTCCAGGAAGTTGAGGCTGCAGTGGCCATGAGCATGCCACTGCACTCCAGCCTGGGTGACAGAGTGAGACTCTGACTCAAAAAAAAAAAATCCATGCATGTTATCAGATCATTATCATTCCCACAGACTGAGGACAAGCAGCAGAGGTCAGTCCTAAATTTCAAGAACAAGGGTCATCTTACTTTCTGGCACTGCCAACTTGATAAGGGTAGCTGCAAGCCTTAATTAGATGATATATGTAAAGCACTTATACGAGTACTTGGCACATTGTAAATGCTCTGAAAATGTTAACTGTCATCATTATCTTCCCCAGAATCAGGAAACTGTTATCTAACACATGGGTCTCCACACTAAGTAAACGGGAATGAAAAAAATAAACATTCACTTGAGTATTCCCTGGGGCCGTGAGAAAGTCCTTTCACATGTTTTGACTCTCTTTATCTTCACACAGCTCTGCAAAATTATTCTAGATGACTGTGTAGGGTCCTGTAGCAAATAAATAAACCGCTGAGTCAGAATTTCCTGTTCATTTGACTTTTAGACAGATTGCACCAACGTTTTAGAACATTTTATCGTGAATCCATCATGCTGTGACCTCCACAAAGCGAGTCTACATGCGTGTGTTAGAATTGCACTGGGTAGCTTCCTGCCATCTCAGATGCAGAAACAGATTCAAGTACAGCATGAAAATGACTTATACTTATTTATGCATGTAAATCCAGAAGGAGGAAAAAAATTCTTCACAAGGGGAAAAATCTTCTCGGGAAGAGGCACTTACAGACTTCTTGCTCTGGAAAAATTATGAGGTAGCCAGGTCTTTGCTGTCTTCGTTAGTTTCTTCAATGCCTCATATTTCCTGGTACACTAACATCCTCGATGCATGTATTCATAGAGTCCCTTCCAGGCATAACATATTACCTAAAGTGTCTTAGGTAACATTCCTTTCAGAGTTAGGTGCATTTTAAATCAGGACTTTGGGTGACACAAAATCTTTAAATCTCTAAAAGGAGTGAGAAATCCATAATGGTGGAATCTAGGGATTAGGAGACAGCCATAGAGAAATTTGGGGAGCTGGATATTTTTGTCCCAGACTTTTCAAAGGATACCAGATATTCTACCTCAGAGTCAACTGAGAGAACTGAGTTTTCAAAAATCCATCTCTCAGCTGGGCATGGTGGCTCACGCTTATAATCCCAACACTCTGGGAGGCTGAGGTGAGAGGACTGCCTGAGCCCATGGGTTCAAGACCAGCCTGGACAACTTGGTGAGACCTCGTCTCTACAATAAATCAAAAAATTAGCCAGATGTGGTAGCACGTGCCTGTAGTTCTAGCTACTTGGAAGGCCAAGGTGGAAGGATCACCTGAGTCCAGCAGGTCAAGGCTGCAGTGGCTGTGAGTCTCACAGAGTAAGACTCCAAATCAAAAAAAAAAATAATAAAAATAAAAATCCATTTCTCGACCTATTTAGTTCATGAACCATCTTTGCAGCCCTATGCTATAAAAACCCGATTTTCTTTCATCACTATCATATGAACCACCTCTTTCATTTTTAGAATTTTTTGAGAAAAGACCTTGCTCTGTGTCCAGGCTGTAGTGTAGTGGCACAATCATAGCTCACTGCAGCCCTGAACTCCTAGACTCAAGCAATCCTCTCGTTTCAACCTCCCGAGTAGCTGGGAAATACAAGCATGTGCCACCACACCCAGCTAATTTTTTATTTTTGGAGCTGAGGGTCTTTCTATGTTGTCCAGACTGGTCTCGAACTTCTGACCTTAAGCAATTCTCCCGCTTCAGCCTCCCAAAGTGCTGGGATTACAGGCATGAGTCACCACCCCCGACCATATACTACCTCTCTTTTAATGGTGTTCATTAAAACATTTTAAAATCATGTGTTGCTTATTTGGTCCTGTGGAGTCAACAGAGAATAGGCATTTCCCCCTACATAACTGCTATGGTTTCAATGTGTTCCCTAAAATTCATATGTTGACTTTTTTTTTTTGAGTCAGAGTCTCACTATTGTTGCCCAGGCTGGAGTGCAATGGCATGCTCATGGCATGGAGTGCAGTGGCATGCTCATGGCCACCACAGCCTTAACCTGCTGGGCTCAGGTGATCCTTCCACCTCAGCCTTCCAAGTAGCTGGAACTACAGATGCATGCCACCATGCCTGGATAGTTTTTGTGATTTATTGTAGAGTCGAAGTCTCACCAAGTTGCCCAGGTTGGTCCCAAACCCCTGGGCTCAGGCAATCCTCTCACCTAGGCCTCCCAAAGTGCTGGGATTATAGGCTGAGCCACTGCGCCCAGCCCATATGTTGATATTTAATGATCAACGTGACAGTATTAAGAGATGGGGCCTTTAGAGGGTGATGAAGTCGTGAGGGTTCTGCTGGCAAAAATCAGATGAGTAACCTTATAAAATGACTGGAGGGAAACAACCAGGCTCTTTTTGCCCTTCTGTCCTTCCACCATGTGAGGACACAGTGTTCGTGCCCTCCAAGGGACACACCCACAAGGCGCCATCCTGGAAGCACAGAAACAGCCCTCACTAGACACTGAACCTGCCTGTGCCTTGATCTTGAATTTCCCAGCCTCCAAAACTGTGGAAATACATCTTGTTTGTGGAGTCAGAGTCTCACTCTGTTGCTCAGGTTGGAGTGCAGTGGTGAAAGCACAGCTCACAGCAGCCTCAAACTCCTGGGCTCAAGTGAACCACTTCAGTCTCCCAAGTAGTGGGACTACTTGATTTTTTTGTAGAGACAAGGTCTCGCCAAATTGCCCATGCTGGTCTCAAACTCCTGAGCTCAAGCAATCCTTCCATCTTGGTCTCCCAAAGTGCTGGGATTACAAGCATGAGCCACGGTGTCTAGCCAATTTCTGTTCTTTATAAATTACTTAATTGTGGTATTTTGTTATGACAACACAAACTGAGACAGTAACTAACACCTGTATATTTTGGCTTTAGGTTTTCTTTTTAATGTGAAATACCTGAGCCCTTCATTTATCCTGTATTCACATAAACCTGTCGCTTCGTGCAAAGGAAATTGTTCATTGTCAGTTTCCAGGAGTCCCCTTCTTTCTGCCTTATCCTCACTCCAAGCCTCACCAAAAACTTCCTAAAAACAATCACTCCAAGCCTATGGCTTGTTTAAAATCTCCTTTCCCCATCCAAGTGTTGCATTTTGCCTGTAGTTCTCTATAAATACTGTTTTATGACTATTTCAAAAATTTGAAGCACTGAAAGATACTTCTTTTAATTATCAAAAAGGTATAAATTTAGGATGGTACATGTAGATTTCTTTAGACTAGGAGAAAAATCATTGTTGTGATTCAGGAACATTTAGGAATGATAACTCTGGGCCAGTGATCATACAGTATGGTCCGTTAAGTCATTACAAGAAGATAATACTGTGATGAGTGCTATAGTTTGAATGTCTGCCCTCTTCAAAACTCATGTTGAAATTTAATTGCCACTGTAACCTTTTTTTTTTTTTGAGTTGGAGTCTCACTCTGTTGCCCAGACTGGAGTGCAGTGGCCGCTGCCGGCCACCGCTGCCTCGACCTGCTGGGCTCCGGTGATCCTTCCGCCTCAGCCTTCCAAGTAGCTGGAACTACAGGCATGCGTTACCATGCCCGGCTAATTAAAAAAAAAAAAAAATTATTGTAGAGATGAGGTTTTGCCAAGTTGCCCAGGCGGGTCTCAAACCCACAGGCTCAGGCGATCCACTCACCCCAGTCTTCCAAGGCGCGGGATTACAGGCTGAGCCACCAAGCCCAGCAGGTGTGGGACCTTTAAGAATTGACTAGGGGCTGGGAGCGGTAGCTCATGCCTGTCATGCCAGCTCTTTGGGAGGCCAAAGAGGGAGGATTGCTTGAGCCCAGGAGTTCGAGACCAGCCTGGGCCACAGAGTGAGACCTTGTATCTACAAAAATAAAAAAAATAATCAGGGCATGATGGTGCAAGCATGTAGTCCGCTAATTGGGACTCTAAAGCAGAAGGATCACTTGAGCTCAGGAGGTCAAGGCTGTGGTAAGCTGTGAGCATGCCACTGCACTCCAGCCTGGGTGACAGAGTGAGACCCAACTTTAAAAAAAAAAAAAGACACATTAGACCATAAGGGCACTGCCCTCACGAGTGGATATAACATAATTATGAAAAGGCAAGAGTGGTTCCCTTTCATCCCTTTGTCTTTCCTTCCTCTGCCAAGTGATGATGTAGTGAGAAGGGCCAGGTCAATGCGGGCGCCTTGATCTTGGACTTCCCAGACTCCAGAACTGTGAGAACATAAATGTCTCTTCATTACAAATGACCCAGACTGTGGTACTCTGTTACAGCAGCCCAAAGTGAACTACGACAATGAGCCAAGTTTTAACGTAACAATGAAAGTTAGTTGGTAAGTTTACCAGAATTCTGGAAATCCATGAAGCAGCAGCATAAGGGGTTTGCCTCTTTCTCCAGTAGCAACATAATGAAATCTTAACCCCGAATCCTGAAAAGAGATGGCATGGGGTTTTAACAATGCTTTGCATTGATTGTCAAAGAAGTCTGTTTAACATTTCCATTTCATTATCAATACTCACTTGCATAAATTTTAACATCAAGAAATAATATAACTTTTATTAATTTTTTTTTTTTAAAAAAACATGATTTGTCAATAGGATAAGTTGAAAGATTCACTTTGGTCAATTCCCTTCATGGTATCTTCTTGTTCTAGTACAAGGTCAATTTATGTATAATGAGCTGCTGAAGCAAGTTCACAATCTGTAACTTTCATCTTACTGACAGATCACATTTCATCTCACTCAAATTCTGCAGGACATGTAAATAATTCCTACCTGACTTTAAGCTCCTGCCATGTTTACCTCCTAGTCATGTACTTATCCCAGCTTGCCCGTCAAGAGCTGTGCCATCAGTTACATAATTCACACCTCCTTCCCTTATTTTTAGGTCTCTCCTTCCCACATTGTTATTTTGAGTGGTGTATGTACTGTTCCCCTTGCTGTCTGCTCCGCGTGTCATGTCAGTGAGCATTTCTAATAGCAGAACGCCTTGAGTTCTCAAGACTTCATGTGGGAGACCAGAAAACCCAGGGAAGATGATAAGCATGGGGGGTGGGGGTGGGGAGAAGAACTCAGCAAACACTAAACAAACTGAAGAGAGGAAAGCAGAGGAAACAGCAAGAAATGAAAACCAAAACTCTGAAAGAAAGCGAGGAAAGGTTGGCATGGTGGCTCATGCCTGTAATCCTTGCCTTTTGGGAGGCCTAAGTAGGAGGATTGCTCGACCCAGGAGCTCAAGACCAGCCTAGGCAACACAGGGAGACCTTGTCTCTTAAAAACAAACAAACAAAAAAACACCTAAGAAACCAGGAACTAAAAGCTGAGCTTTGATACTACTTTTATATCAGGCAACCCAAGCAGCTAGGTTTTCCGATATGAAATAATCGTTTTACAGATTTAGAAAATGAGGCCTAAAAATGTTAATCCAGGTTATAAAGTGATTGGGAGTAGAGCTGAGGCTATTATCCCCATCTTGTCCTGACTCCCAAGACCATGTCTTTCCACTCCTTGGTTCTGCCTTTCTGGGGCAGCGTTTTAGGTGGCCAGAGTCAGAGGAAAGGTGTTCTGAGGAATTCCAGTGATTCTTATGCTACTTTGACTCCTCAGAGTGGACAGAGATAACAAATCTGACTTTGCCCTCAACTGCAGAATGCCTTCCTAGAAGTTCAATAACTTCCTTTATTGGTGGTGAGACCTGGAGGATGCCAATGCCATGAGCACTTGACTGGATTTCATCAACAAATATGCTATTGCTATGTGCCAGACACAAAGTTGGCTTGTTTTGTTTTGTTTTACAAATATTAACTCATTTAATTCTCATTTCAGCCCCAGGCAAGAAAGAAGTCCTCCTGCCCTTCTGAACTCCAGCTGCTGGGCAATTTAGCTCCTAAAAGGAAATCAGGACGGGGTGACATAAATAACCCCTCATATGAGGCTGATTTTGAAAGGCCTGTGAGTCAGACCATAGGGTATATCACAGAAGCCCTGTCACCACCCGGAGTTTCAGGGAATAGATTATCCTGGGCTGTCAGGAAGCTTGGGACAATATAAACAAGCAGTCTTATGTATGCTTGGCATTCGCTTTTTATTCCATTCCTTTGGTCCCTGACTTCATACCTCTACTTCCCTCCTCCTAAACATTCACCATGGTTTTTTTGTTTCCTGCTCCCTAAGTCCTGATTGTCAAGGACTTATTCTGTTTACTCTTTGTGTCTATCTCTAAAATGTGGGCAAAGATGGCCTTCTGGGACAGTAGGGTGCCTCTGGGAACAATTCTCTCCAGCGGGTCTGAAGGGCAAAAAGGTGACAGCTTCCCCTTGCAGTAGGAAGGAGAGGGGAATTATTCTGGGTTGTGGGGCCGGGGACAGAAAGATAAGAGGACTCTGAGAAACTCCACATTAAGCAGCCAGTCAAGGGGCCGGCAGGATAGATGCTCTTTGTCAGCTTCTCGCTCTCTCTCTCCATCTGTCTCTCTGTGTCTGTCTCTTTCTTCTCTCTGTCGCTCTGTCTCTCTCGTGTCTCTCAGTCACCCTGTCTCTCTTTTCTTTCCCTTGTGTCTCTCTGTCGCTGTCTCTCTCGAGTGTCTCGTCTCTGTCGCTCTGTCTCTCTCGTCTCTGTCTCTCACACACACACACACACACACACACACACACACACACACACACACACACACGAGACCAGAAGGGAACACAAAGAAAGACGACGCACGGAGACCCGACCCAGGGACCCGACCCTCTCGCGCCGCCGCGCCCCTCCCGCGCCCCCCGGTCACCCCGCGAGCCCGCAACACCGGGGGACGCCGAGCCCGACGCCCCCCGCCCGCCCCGCGCCGGGCCCGCGCCCTTC
>NW_007254018.1:1011008-1028112 GCF_000164805.1 Carlito syrichta | reverse complement strand
CGGTGCCGAGGCTCGCCGGCTGGCCCGGGCGGGTCTCGGACCCGGGCTCAGGCCGTCCTCCCGCCTCGGCCTCCCCACGTGCCGGGATCCCGGGCGCAGCCCCCGCGCCCGGCCCGCACGCCTGGGCCGACGCGGCGCGGCGGTGGGGACGGTGCGGGCGACACGTTCCCGAGCCCTCGTGGCTGCCGTGGAGGCGGCACCCCGCCGGCTCTTCTGCTGGTCGCGGCTCACTGTTTACTGATCGAGGGAAACGGTCTCTTGGCCCACGTGTTCATGTTTCGCAACGCGAACACAGGACCCAGGACAACGCCGGATCAGTGACAGTCTATCTAATTCCACCCGAAGAAATGCTTCCCATTCCCAAATAACTTGGCACTCCGAAAGAGGGAAGCCTTCCTCGTCTCCTCATCCTTCATGGAGTCCTAATTTCAGTGGAAATCTTCCTGTGCCTTCTTTGCAACCTGTAGACAGCGCCAGTCCCCAGGGACACAACAAATGCTCCTGCAGCGGGAAAGCCAGGGTGGTTACTGTCCTCGACAGGTATGTCGGCCTCCACACCAACGTGGCCACTCTCGGGCCGACCCGTGTCCAGATCCCCATTGGCCCCCTGGCTGCTGGAATTTCATGAGGCCTTTGTCTGGATCATAGATTAATGGGGCACAGGGAGGGAGAGGGCAGGAAATGAGTTCCGTATTACATTAAGGACATTTTAGCTTAATTCTTGACAATCTCCCGAAGGTTTTTATCTCCAGATAGGTTCAAAGTCGTTTCAGCCCAGCTAGAAAATGACAAGCAGGCTTCTCTGGTGCTAAAGTGAAGCCCCTGACTTGGTCTGTTTTCTGTTCCTATAAAGTTTTTTTGTTTTGTTTTTGCAGGAATATTGTACACGTGGAATCATGTAGTATGTAACCTTTTCTTCCTCCCCCTTCTTTGACTTAGCATAATGTATTTGAGATGCAACCATGCTGTTCCTTTATTGTTTTCTTTCATTGCTGATTACCATTTCATTGAATGGATATACCACAATCGTTGATTCGTTCTCCCTTAAAAGTTATTTACATTTTCCCCCCAGTTTTTGAATGCTAGGAATAAATCTACTATAAACATTCACATAAATTTTTGCGTGAACTTTTGTTTTTATTCCACGAAGAGGTGGGATTGCTGAGTCAGGTGCTAAGTGCTAAGTGTCTGTTTAATTTTGTGAGAAATTGTCAAACTGTATTCCAAAGCAACTGTACGATTTGGAATTTACTTTAGCCCTGTGTGAGAGTTATATAGTGGACGCTTGAACTACACAGGGGTTAAGGATGCCGACCTTCCTTGCAGTCGAAATCCATGTAAAACTTGTGAGTTCTCAAAAACCTAACTACTAAGAGCCTATTGTTGACTGAAACAGTGGATTAACATACATTTTTTATGTCATATGTAGTATATCTTGTTTTCTTACAATAAAGTAAGCTAGAGAAAAGAAAATCACAAGAGAAAATATATTTTGCTATTCATGGAGCAGAGGTGGATCATTGTAGGTCCTCATCCTCGTCTTTACCCTAGGTAGGCTGAGGAGGAGGAGAAGGAAGAGTTGGTCTGGCTGCCTCAGGAGTGGCAGAGACAGAAGAAACATAGCAAATAAGTGGACCTGCACAGTTCAAACGCACGTTGTCCCAGGGCCAACAGTATTTTGCTCGTCTTTTTCTAGGTTCTTGAATTAGGAACTTAGGTTATTGATTTGAGACTTTTCCTGTTATCTAGTGCAAACATAAATTTATTTAGCACTTATAAACAGCGATCAGTACCCTCATGGTGTTACATATATCTTGATGTGTTGTATTTTAACTGTCATTCATTTCTGTGTATTTTTAGCCTTTTCCTGTAAGTCTTCCTCTTTGCTGCTTTGATTATTTCTTGTTCTTTAATTTTTTTTATTTTAAAGATGTGGAGTACAATTCAGGGTTAGGTATACAAGTGGACATCGTACAGGTAAAGTTTGGGCCTCTCTTGGGTCCCAACTTTGCCTGGTTTGAGATCAGGTACCCTTATTAATGTTGTGCCCCTCCCCCAAGCCCCCACCACGGCAGTATCCCACTACTGCCAATTCCTTTCTTATAGTATTATGGTAAATGTTCAGGGTTCACTTATGGATGAGAACATGTGGTACTCTGTTATTTGTTTCTGTGATAGATCACTGAGTATGATAGACTCTAAATCCACCCAAACTACTGTGAAGTCAATATGTTTGTCCTTTCATCTCCTCCTGCTAGAGACAAGGTCTTGCTCTGTCACCTTGGCTGGAGTGCAGTGACATGATCATACTTCACAGCAGATGCAAGTTTCTGGTCTTCCAGAATAGCTGGAACTACAGGTGCAAATCACCTCACCTAGCTAATTAAAAAAAAATTTTTTTTCTGTAGAGATGGGGGTCTCATTTTGTTGCCCAGGCTGGTCTCAAACTTCTGGCTTCAAGCAATCCTTCCACCTCGGCCTCCCAAAGTGCTGGGATTACAGGTGTGAGCCACCACACCTGGCTCTATAAGTGTGTTATTTAATTAGGTGTTTAGAAGCTGGGCATGATGGCTTGACACCATAATCTCAGCTACTCAGGAGGCTGAGGCAAGAGAACCACTTGAGTCCCAGAGTTGAGGCTGCACTGAGCTATGATCACACTGCTAGCCTCCAGCCTGGGTGACAGAAACCCTGTTTCAAAAAAAGGTAAAACAATTATAACGTATATAGAGATTTTTCCTGTTGTTATTGACTTGTTCTGATTCTTGGTGGTCAAAGAACATACTCTCTGTTCTTTTAAATTTGTTTTATGATCCAGGGCATGGTCTGTCTTGGTGAATATTCCATGGGTGTTTGAAAAAATGTGTATTATGTTGTTGGATGTTCTACATATGCCAATTAGATCATGTTGGTTGCTTGTGTCCTATCTATTTTTTTTTTCTAGAGACAGCATCTCATTATGTTGCTCAGATTGGAGTGCTGTGGCTATTCCCAGGCACAGTCATACACCCACTGCAGCCTCAGACTCCTGGGCTCCTGCCTCAGCCTCCCAAAGTAGCTGGGATTACAGGCACACACCACTGTGCCTGGCTTATGTCTGCTTTTAAAGAAGAGAGAATTCCTGTTATTTAGACCAAGTAATTTCCTCAATCTATGGATAATACTAACTCTGATGAAAATAATACAAAAATTAGTATAGACCAAGATCACATATAAAAATTATTTCTATAATTATAAATAAGATATTAGACATGGAATCTAACAGCATATCATATGAGTAATTCACTATAACTATGGAGGGTTTTTTTCCAGGAAAATAGGAATGACCCAATATCAGGAAGCCTATGAACACAGTATATTAATATGTAGAAGAAAAAGCACATAATTATATCAACAGATGACCCAAAAAAAGCCATGTTAAAAGCTGGCAGCTATCCTTAAAAGCTAAATTAATTCAAGCAGAAAGAGATGGCTAAAACACTAGAGTTACAATAAAACAGTAGTCTATGAGTATGGCAAAAGTCTCTAGCCATTTACTTTAAAATTGAGAATAAAAAAGAATGATTGCTACTAGCTTTTTTTTTTTTTAAATTCTACAGCCTGGGAGTCATAGATTTGGGTTATCCTGAATATATGCTCCCTAGTTCTATTGTTTTTACATTATTTGTGGAAATTCAAGCTAAGGAAACAAACCAGAAAGAAACCAAGCAATTTAAAAATAATAAAAAATCAGATAAGGCAAAAATACATGTCTGCAGATTATTATATTTCTATAAAACTTGAGTTAGTAGAATAAGAAAACTTGGTAAGGTATAAGGTAAGTATACAAAAGTCAACAGCTTTACCACATCCTAGCATGAACCAATTAGAAATGGAAACCTTGTTCACAAAGATGCGAGAGACCTCAGCACTGTAGCATTCTCTCATATTATTTTTTGTTTGTTTTTTTGAGGCAGGATTTTACTATTGCCTGGGCTGGAGTGCAGTGGTATGATCATGACTCACTGCAGCGTCCAACTCAGGTTCAAGCAGTACTTCTAAGCAGCTGGGACTACAGGTGCGTGCCACCACACCTGGTTAATTTTTTTTTTTTTTTTTTGAATCAGAGTCTCACTCCATAGCCCAGGTTGGAGTGCAGTGGCATGCACACGGCCACCCCAGAGTCGACCTTCTGGACTCCAGTGATCCTTCTGCCGCAGCCTTCCAAGTAGCCAGAACTACAGGCACACGCTACCACACCCGGCTAATTTTTAATCTATTGTAGAGACAAGGTCTTGCCAAGTTGCCCGGGCTGGTCTCGAACCTGTGGGCTCAAGCAATCCACTCAATGGCCTCCCAAAGTGCTGGGATTACAGGCTGAGCCACTGAGCTCAGTCTGGCTAATTAAAAAAAATTTTTTTTTGCAGAGGTGAGGTCTCACTATGTTGCCCAGATTGGTCTCAAACTCCCAGGCTCAAGTGATCTTCCCGCCTCCACCGCTCAAAGTGCTGGGATTATAGATATGAGCCATTGCACTTGGGCTAATTATGATTTTTTATGATAATATTCCACCGTGAGATTATGCCAGTTTATTCATTCTCCTATCAACAGCATTTGAGTTGGTTCTTTCCTTCCTCCATTCCCTCTCTCCCCTCGCTCTCCTTCCTTTTTAAGTAAGGTCTCCGTTGTTTGTACGTGTTTTACATGTTCTTGTAAATGTCTCCTTCTTCTGGCTTGTAGTTTCTCTAGGTTATAAACTTGGAGGGAATTACTGAGTTGTGACCAAGAAATGATTCAGTTTTATAAAATAATGTCAAATTGTTCCAAAATGGTCATATGTATGTATGACCTCCCATTGATCCTGTCCGATATTTGATAACATTTTTAGCTCATTTGGTGGGTAAAAACTGGTATCTCCTATGGCCTCAATATTCATTTCCCTCAGTATTAAAGAAGCTGAGCATCTTTTCATGTTTTTAAAAAAACTTTTCTGTAGAGACAGGTCTATGTTGCTCAGGCTGGTCTTGAAGTCCTGAGCTCAAGCGATCCTCCTTCCTCGACCTCCCAAAGTGCTGGGATGACAGGCATGAGCCACTGTGCCTGGCCCATCGTTCATGTTTATTAGCTAGATATATTTCCTCTGAAGGGAAGTACCTGTGTGTGGCAAAGAAATACCATGTGTTACACTGAATTTGCCAGGCTTGCAGTCATGTCTGGCTAAGTGATTGGACTTTGGCCAGAGGGATGTGAATGCAAAAGGTATGTCTCTTCCAAGTGTGGCCCTGAAGAACATTCTGTGTGACCCTCTGGCTCCATCTTCCTGTGCTGCCTTGACTTCAGACACTACATCTTCCCAGTAGCATAACTACAAGATGGAAGAGGGCCACTCAAATGGCTTTGTAGTTCCACCAATTCGGAATATCCCTTATAACTTTCCTTTAGGGTAAAACATTTTGTGATAGACTTCCTTTTGTTCCCCCACTTTGATAGTTTTGCTGAGTTCACAATTTGAGGCTGAATTTCATCCCCCACCCTCCGTGTTCCTTTTCATTTAATCAAAGGTTGGTGGATAAAATATAAACGCTATTGAACACAACTCAGCTCATTCTTCATATTGTAGGCAGATCCATGAATGTAATCTGAAAGGAATTTGTGGTCAGCAGTGAAATACGTACAGTTTTTCCTTTTCTTGCTCAAAAAACCATTTATACCACACTCACTTAAAATCTCAGTAGGGCACACTCTCCAGTGACAAATATTTCAGACACAAATAGGGTGCAAAAAAACACTACAGGTAACGTATGTATAAACTTTGTTAATGACAGAAACAGAAGCAGGCATGATTAAGCTACAATAAGTCACAGATAACTAGCCGTGCCTTATGGGACATTGTCATGAGACATTGTGCTGCAGAGAAAAACTATATATAGACACACATGAGAAAATAAACTGCAAGTTTAACTCATGCGTGGTGAATATGGGAAAAATCACAGCCTTCCAAAATCTCTCCTCATTTCAAGCTGATTTTTTTCCCTCAATACTTTGAAGATTTAATTTCACTGTTTCTAGTATTCATTGTTGCTGATAACTATTTGTATTTGGTGAGATAAAAATAAGACCCACCTGGTCAGGCAAGACCTCATCTCTACAATAAATCAAAAAAAATTAGCCGGGCCTGGTAGCGCGCACCTGTAATTCCAGCTACTTGGAAGGCTGAGGCGGAAGGATCGCCGGAGCCCAGCGGGTCGAGGCTGCGGTGGCCGGGAGCGGCCCCTTGCACTCCAGTCTGGGCGACAGAGTGAGACTCCAACTCAAAAAAAAAAAAAAAAAAAAGCTCCTTTTATAGTTCCTTTTCCCTGGCTGCTTGCAAAACTTTCTTTACTTATGGTGTTGTACAGGCCACTAAAAAATGTCTTAGGTATGAATTTTTCTTTTCTTTGAGTTGGAGTCTCATTTTGTCACCCAGGCTGGAGTGCTGTGGCACACTCACAGCCACTCCAGAGTTGACCTGCTGGGCTCCAGCGATCCTTCCCCCTTAGCATTCCAAGTAGTTGAACTACAGGCACGCACTACTGCGCCCGGCTAATTTTTTATCTGTTGTAGAGATGAGGTCTTGCCAAGTTGCCCAGGCTGGTCTTGAACCCGCAGACTCAGGCAATCCTCTTGCCTCAGCCTCCCAAAGTGCTGGGATTACAGGCTGAGCCACCAAGCCCCGCCTGGATCTCTTTTCCTTTTTTTTTTTTAGATTGAAAAATATAGTTTTTTAGAAAGTAAATTAGAGAGAAGAGAGAGGAGATAGAGAGAGCGAGAGAGATTCACCTCCCCAAGGCAGGGAAGGGGGCCAAAGCTAAGAAACACGGTGGCAGTAGCTCAGAGAGCCACATGGACACATCAGAGTTTAGTACAGCAATGACCGGATTTCTTTTTGATTATCTTGTCTAGGATGTTGTACTTCCAGGATAAAATTATTCACTTATTTTAAGAAAATCACAATTGTCTTCTCAAATAATGACTTTCCTTATTCTTGTGATTGGTTACAAGGACTCGTTAAATACGAGGTCTGACAATTAAACTCACAAACTCGTCCTAGAAAAAATGCTACATACCTCATTGCTGAATATCGTCACTGCAGTCTCCTTCAAAGTACGCCCTTTGGGAAGCAATGCACCAACACTAGCGCCTAGTGCACCCGTCAAAGCCATTTTGGAACTCTTTTTCTGGAATAGCCATCAGAGCCGTCGTTACTTACTGAGGTCTGACAATTAACATCATGAACTTGCCACCGTGCGCTTATGTTGGTGGCACTGTACAAATAACTTGTTGGAATACCCTCCCTACTCACCTGATCTGGCCCCCAATGGGTTTTTTCTTTACCCGAAGATAAAGGAAATATTGAAAGGAAGACATAACATTCAGGACATCAAGGGTAATGTGATGCCAACTCTGATGGCCATTCCAGAAAAAGAGTTCCAAAATTGCTTTGACAGGCAGACGAGGTGCTGGTGTTGGTGCATCGCTTCCCAAGAGGAGTACTTTGAAGGTGACTGTAGTGATATACACACCTCAGCAATGAGGTATGCAGCACTTTTTCTAGGATGAGTTTGTGAACTTAACTGTTCCAAATGGCTTTTGACGGGTGGGGTGGACTCAAAACTGGCGTTGATGCATAGCTTCTTAAGGGGAGTACTTAGAAGGTGACTGTAATGATATTCAGCACTGAGGTATGAGACTCTTTTTCCAGGATGAGTTCGTGAACTTAATTGTTGGAACCTGTATATATTAAACCTTTTCATGGCCAGATAGTAAATATTTTAGGCTAGGAGCTATGTTTTTGTCTTTTTCTCCTCCTTGTCTTTCTGTGCTGTATCCTGGTATCTTTTTTTTTTTTTAATCAATATTTTATATTATGATGTTGTGGGGTACAGTTAAGGGTTAGGTGTACAATTATGTTTCATTCAGGCACCCTGTTGATAAGAGGTGTTTCCCCGTCCCCAGACAGATATTTGCGACTGTTAATCCCATCTCCCTCCCCCCCATAGTTTCCCAGTACCGTCAGTCATTTTCTTATAGCATTACGTTGGATGTTCAAGGTCCATTCTATGAGTGAGAACACGTGATACTCGGATCTTTGTTTCTGTGAGAGGTCACTCAGTATTGTAGACTCTAGTCCCATCCAGATTGCTGCGAAATTCATGATTTCCTGGTATCTCTATTGGGATGTATCTTCTAGCTCACCGATTTTCTATCTATGCCTAGTTGTTTTAACCCATCCATTTGGGTTTTAAAAAATGGATTCTACTTCAACACTTGCTTTTCTAGAAGTTTTATTTTTTCCCAAACCCATTCATCCCCCCTGCTCCCCTGAAAGTCACATTTTACAAAAAGCTGCTCCACTTTAGTAGGGAGAGTGGAGTGAAAGGTAGAAACAACTCGTTGTTGTTTCTGCTTTCACTCATTGTGGCTTGCCTTTTTATGCCATTCATCTTTGACTGTGAACTAATTTCTTTCTTTCTTTTTTAAAGAGACGGGGACCTCACTATGTTGCCCAGGCTGGTCTTGAACACTTGGCCTCAGGTGATTCTCCTACCTCAGCCTCCCAAAGTACTGAGATTATTGGCAAGAGCCACCACACCCGGCCACGGGTTAATTTCTTGATCTTAATTTCTGGTGATCCTGCTTCTGCCTATAGCCAGGCTGGGAACTGTAGCCTCTTGAACCCTCCTTCAATGCTCACATCTCACTACTGGTCCATGGCACAACGAGCATGTCAACATAGCACCAAGCATCTGAACTTAAGAAAGTTCCACCATCCGAGTTGCTTTGCTGCTGTGCTCCCAACTAATTTTGGGCTGGACTGGCGGTGCTTCAGAAATTAAATCTATGTGGAATATATTTGTAAAATTGAAAATAAACTTCTTGATAGGTCTCTAAATTTAATTCTAATCTCATCTGAATCAAAACACTAAGTGTTTAAGCTCATTCAACATTTACAAATTAGGTGAAGTGATTATAAATTTCTTATGGAGTGACAGTTTAGCAATTCAGAGGTTAGGTGAGTAAACTGTGGTAGCATAACTGATGATTCATTAGGAAGGAAAAAAAAGCCTGTCTCCTACCTCATACCATATCTAAAAACATCTTTACTACATCTGAAAATATAGTGTAAGAATGAATTATATTTGGACCTTAAGTGCAAAAAGAAAAAAGAATATTCTATCATCGTAATATAGGGATACATTCCTAAACATGGCAGAATATCCAGACATCACAAAGGAAAAGCATGACTACATATAATTTAAAATTTTAATGAAAAAAAAAGACAAACAATAGATTATCAAAAAATGTTCCCGAAAGACCAACATCCAAAAGTTAAAAAAAAGAAAATGAGAGCATAAATTGATAAGAAAAAGATGCCTCCCAAAAGTGATCAGGCAAAAGTGATCAAACTCACATGGCAAACCAATATAAAATCATCAATTCCAATGGTAATATGGGAAATGCAAATCAAACAAATTATAATCTTTACATTCAGATGAACAAAAAATAGAAAGACAATAATATCAGTGCTGGTGAGGTTAATGGGAAAGTGGTACCTTCAAACTTAGAGAAATGTCCACTTCTTGACCATTTTCTGAAATAGTTATCTGGCAGCATCTATTAAAATTAAAACTACTCTCTTTGACCAAACCTTCTGACCCAGCAATCTCATTTTAGGAGCGCTACCCTTCAGATACAGAAGCATAATTACGTAAGGCTATAATGTAAACAGGATATTTACTTCATAATTATTAATAGTGGGGAAAGGCTACAATCAAATGAACAGGGAATCCTTTATTTAAATTACAGGCATTCTAATGAATGCTGTACACAGCCTTTAAAAAAGAATAAATTAGTGTATAGCCATCTTATGACCTCATGCTTATGATGCATTAAGAAAAATCAATTCCCAAGTAACATATACAGATGATTTTTTGTGAAAACCACTTCCTCAGATCTTCTACATGTCTATATTTGTATGAGCATAAATAAGACAGAATAACATATAAGCTTTCATCTCTTAATATGTGGGGTGGAGGAAGGAGATAAACTTTTTTTTGAGTCAAGGTCTCATTTTGTTGCCCAGGCTGGAGTGCAGTGGCACTATCATGGCTCACTGCAGCCTCCTGGGCTCAGGTGATCCTTCTGCCTCTACCTCTGAAGTAGCTGGAGCTACAGGTGCACACCACCATACCTGGGTAATTTTTTTCTTTTTCTTTTTCTTTTTTGTAGAGACAAGGTCTCATTATGTTGCCAAGGCTGGTCTTGAACTCCTGAACTCAAGCAATCCTTGGCCTCCCAAAGTGCTGGGATTACAGGCACGAGTCATTGTACCTGGCTTTTTTTTTTTTTTTTTTAAAGAGACCTTCTTTTTTTTTTTTAAGAGACAGAATCTCTTTCTATCACCTAGGCTGGAGTGCAGTGGCACCATCAGCTCACTGCAGTTCACTGCAGCCTCGAACTCCTGGGCTCATGGGATTCTCTAGAGTAGCTAGGACTATCATGCATGCCACCCTATGTTTGGCTAATTATTTTTATTTTTGTAAAGGTGGGTCTTGCTATGTTGCTCAGGCTGGTCTTGAACTCTTGGCCTCAAGTGATCCTCCTGCCTTGGCCTCATAAAAGTTTTGGGCTTACAAGGATGAGCCACAGTGCCTGGCCCAAACTGATCTTTCACTAAAAAATAATGTATAATATAGGAAGGATTGGTTATAAACCAGTATTTTTCTTTGCTAAATTTATTTCAACTAATCTACTAAAAGTTTGTTGAGTAGCTACAATGTGCCAGGCCCCTTACAGACTAAGAGCAGGTTAAGTGCCAGGTTTTTGTTTTGTTTTGTTTTGTTTTAGTTGGAGTCTCACTCTGTCACCCAGACTGGAGTGCAGTGGCACATTCCCAGCCACCGCAGCCTCAATCTCCTGGGCTCCGGCGATCCTTCGCCTCAGCCTTCCAAGTAGCTGGAACTACAGGCGCGCGCTACCACGCCTGGCTAATTTTTTGATCTATTGTAGAGATGAGGTCTCGCCAAGTTGCCCAGGCGGGTCTCAAACCCACGGGCTCAGGCAATCCACTCACCTCAACCTCCCAAAGCGCGGGATTACAGGTTGAGCCACTGAACCTGGCTACATAGCTTTCTATAATCTTTTAGATTAGGTATATAAAACTATATACAGAACCTTTTAGGACAGTAGCATAACAATGCATCGTTTAGTATACATATACTTATTTCTTAAATTAAAATAACTGGATTATTCTGACTGTGTCATGAAGTTAACAACACCATTTTAGTCACTAGTTAATCATGTTTTAAAAATGCCTGGTAGTTTAGTGGCATTTCAAAAATTTATCTTATTAACTGTAAAAATAAATGATGTCAAGAAAACTTTTTTTCTCTTTAAAGAGTTCAAAGCTTTAAAATACATAAAACTGATACACATGATTTATATATAATTGCAACTTGAAAATGACAAAACGAATATTTTACAGTATCTTTAAATTAAAAAGTCTTACTGTAGTTAAGTAAAATATTTAAACATTCATCGCTATCACATATGCATATTAAGAAATATCTCAAGTTCCTATAGAAACTTACACACATAATATTTGTTATTAAATACTATTAATAAATATTTAATATTTATTTTGCCTCCTCCAATTCAACATCTTCAAACCATGGGTAATATTAAAATTTGATTATAAAACCAGCAGAAAATCTTGGGTAATCTGACACTCAATGAAACCAAGTTTTATCTGATACAAGATGTAAATATTTTTTTAAAGCAAATATTTGTTATAACAGTTAAAAACTCAACAGGAACTATGCTTTTTATACACATTTATATTGTCTTATTTTTCACTTCCTGAATTAGAAAAGCCAAACTTTTCATTTTTAAACAGGCAGGGATTATCTTTTTTGGATTTCCAATGCTGAGAAAAGGAACTATATATAACACATAGGCAATTATTTATAGAATGAATAACATCTAGGAATTTATCCAATTTTTAGGGATCCAAAATTATAAAACTTCCTATGTCTTTAACAAAATGAACACTTGGCTATTAAAAATGTAAATGAAAATTGTTTAATCATTTTAGAGCAGTCAAAATACAGTATAAGATTGGTTATCTTGGTGTCTGAAAGCAATCATGTTACCATATGCATTTTCATCTTTGATCATTCATTTTAAACTGATGGATAATTTAAAAATTAGTTTTAATCAAAGTTGTTTTCAAACATTGTCATAATGTCACTTTGAAGAGTCATATCAATGGTACCCGCCATCTGTAGAAAAAAGGGAGAAAATTTTAATGTTACTTTAAAAATGTATGCCTCTATTACAGCTACATGAAAATGATTATGCAACATTTCAGAATAGATGATACAACATGAAAACTAACATAAATTGTCACATAATTTCTTATTTCTGTTCAAATACTACTAGATTTTTGTCAATATGATGTTCATGTGATACATAAAAATTAAAACCTATAAGAACACGAAAAATAAGTTTGACCTTTCTTTTCAAGTAAGAGAGAAAACTCTCAGTGTTGACAGAGTGGGTATTCATAAGAACATGAACTGAGAGCACACTGTCTTATCTATTTCTATAACTGACACAGTGGTAGACACATAAAATTACTTTCTGAATGAACCAGTACCTTCCCTATGCGAGAGAACTACAATATGTAAATTAAAGCCATGCACTTTCCTTGATTCTGCCATTTACCAACTGTGTAACCTAAGGCAAGTTATTTAATCAAGTGTATTCCATGGATAGGTATATATGAAGACTGAATCAGATTGCAGGTACAACACTCAGCCCAATATTTCATAAAGTGCTAAAAACATATTTTAAAATAAGCTGAAGTGGAAAAAAAGCAAATTAAGAAAGGAAACAAATGTTTACGACATTCTGAAGTCTTTTCTCAATGCCCTTATGGTTAGATATTCTTTAGCATCTGAAATTACACCAAATATTAAAGTTCAAAAAAATGTTTCTTTTAAGTCATTAAACAGCAACAGACCAGACTGATAAACAAAAGCACTCATTTGCAACCAGTCAGTTGGATTCCTAAACAGCAGTCAGCATTTTCACTGGCTGTTTGGGAAAAGATTTGGAATTATAATTCACCTACCAAAAGGGTATTAAAAAGGTATGTCCAACTCTCATAAACCACAAAAATTTCTTAAATTTTGTCTTAATGACAAAAGGATACTTCTTAAATCCTGATCCACATACATCCTAACACTCAGCTTCTAGGATGCCAAATGTCTAGCTTCTTAAAGTTGTATTTTAAGCCTCTAACATAGACACTGGATATGCTGTCCTAGTTTAAATATCATGCGGGACTGCTATAAGTATCCAGACATACTGCGAAATTTGAAGAATATGTAAGGAAACCTGTTTTTATTTAAAGGTTATAAGTATGTACTTATTTTAGATTTTCTTCCATCTTGACTAAAATCTGTACATGTGGAGCAAGTATTGATGGATAACTGGTTATTCTCTATACAAACTAACCTTAGAAACCATGATTTTAATACTAACTAGCACTATCTGGATATTCCTTTTGCTATGTTCCTAACTCCCTGTTCAACCATTCAAATTTAAGATCAAAAGGCTGGGGGCAACCCTCTCAGTTCCCCTCTCACTGTGGGAGTTTTTCTGTCTCTTCAATAAATCTTGCTTTCAAAAAAAAAAAAAGTTTGGTCAATGAAACTGACATGAGGTGAACTTTTGGGAACTCTGTTAAGTATCAAGTGATTATGGCTTTTTAGAGTATGGATTCGTCAACCAGTAGCAAGTGGAATTGTCAAGAATGCTAACAGATAGATTCAAGGTCAGGTTGCTATCAAGATCCTAGATGTGACATTACTCGCATTTCAGTGGGCCCCAACTCCATTCAGAAAAGTGCTTAGGATCCTGGGAATTATATCAGGTTATCTAGTTGGGTTGTCAGATGGCAACTAGGTTACTATGAAATCACTTGGGGGTGACGGAAGCCAGGTCCTTATGAGTGCCAACAGGAAAATTTTTTAGGCCACTAAAGAAAGACTTCAAGTCAAGCACTAATAAAACTTAATAATGAGTTCCTAAAAATCATAAAAAGATACTATCAAAAAGTTTCGATTCAAATGAATTAAAATTAAAAGGGCATTAAATTTACGAGAGAATTCGTGGCATACTGCATAAGCAATTGGAGTCTCATGCAAAAAGGAGGTAAAGGAGACATCATTTGAAGAAATAATGGCTGAAATTTTTCTAAGCTTGAAGAAAGTTATAAACACATCTACAATAAGCTCAACAAAGCATAAGAAATATGAGGAAAAAATTGCCAAAACTCAGTGATCAATGCAAATGTTAAAAGCAGTCAGAAGAAAGATATGTTATACTCAGAAGAACAAAGATAAATGATATCAGATTTCTCAGTGGAAACTGCAATTAATGAGACAGTGAAGAAATATCTTTAAAGCACTGAAAGGAAAAATATTAACAATCTAGGATTCTATATTCAGCAAAAATGCCTTTCAAAAAATGAACGCAAGTTGAAAACACATTCACATAAAAACCTGTGCACAAATGCTTATAGCTACCTTATTCATAATTGCCATAACTCAGAGGCAAGCAAGATGTTCTTCAATAGGTAAATCACTAAACTGTGGTACATCCATACAATGGAATATTATTCTGGGCTAAAAGGAAATGAGCTATCACAATAGCTAAGAACTGGTGAGGTATCCATAAGTGGCTAAATGGATAGAGAGAGAGATGTAGACTACATAGGCAATGCAACACTATTTCGTCCTCAGAAAGAAGAAAATCCTGTCATTTCCAACATGGATGAATATTACATTCCATGAAAACCAGGCACAGAGACAAATACCACGTGATCTAGCTTATATGTGTAATCTTCAGTTGAACCCATAGAAGCAGAGAATAGAATAGTGGTTGCCAGGGGGTGGGAGGAAGGTGGGTGGAGGGGGAGTAGGGAGAAGTATTTATCAAAGAATACAGAATTTCTTTAGACAGGAGGAATAAAGTCAAGGGATCTAATGTAAAGCATGGTGACTATAGCTAATAACAATGTATACTGGAAAACCACTAAAATAGATTTTAAGTGTTCTCACCACAAAAAAAGGTAGGTAAGGTAATACACATGTCAATTAGCTTGATTGAGCCGCTCTACAATCTATAAATATTTCAAACTATCTGGTTATGTACCATAAATATATACAATTTTTATGTCAGTTAATTTTTTTTTAAATGATCTATCAAGCCACAAAAATATAGAGAAGACCCTTAAATCACATTGCTAAGTGAAAGATGACAATATGAAAAGGCCACATACATACTGTATGAGTCCAGCCATATGACAGCCTGGAAAAGTCAGTAAATGAATTAAATGGAGATAGTAAATAAATCAGTGGTAGCCAGGGTTTTGAGAGGGAGGGGTCAATGGGTGGGGCACAGGTAACCTTTAGGGCAGGGAAATGATTCTGTATGAAGAGGTTGACAAAAGATGCCAAACTCTGTAAAATATTTTAAAAGGTTTATTCTGAGCCAAATGTGAGTGACCAAGGCAGGTGGCACCTTTCCAAGAGGTCCTGAAAACATGTGCCCAAAATGGTTGAATTACAGCGTGGCTTAATGCATTTTTAAGGAGATGGAAGTTACAGGTAAAACATAATCAACACATGTGAGATTCACATTGGTTTGGCCTGGAAGGTGGGACATCTCCAAGGGGTGGGTGGGGTGTGCAGGCCATAGGTGGCTTCAAAGATTTTCTGACTGACAATTGGTAAAAAGTGTTAAGTTCTGTCTGAAGAATTCTGAAATCAGTCAGGAAATGCAGAGTACAGCTGAGGCTAGGTTGAGGAAGCCAAGGCTCTTGATATGTAGATAAGGCTTCATAGGTGACAAGCCTTAGAGAGAATACATGGCAAATGCCTGCTGTTCAGACGTTAAAGGTGTCAGCCTTTCAGCTAGTCCCTCCTGGATCTGGGAAGTTCTGGTAGGGGAAAGATCTGGCTGTGTGAATGAGAGTTCTCTGTAGATGGAAGTATTTCCCCACAAAAGATGGCTTTGCAGGGCTATTTCCAAATAAGTTAAAGAAATATACTTTGGGGTAAAATGTTTGTATTTTCTGTAGGGTCTACTATCCTTCATGTGATGCTATGCCAAAGTCAGTTTGAGATTTAGTATCTCGTTACCACAGAGTTTGTTTTGTCAGTTTTCTGATCTTTATTTTAATGTTAATGGTGGTCAGTTGTACCTAAAATTCCACAAAGAGGGGATTTGACACGGTATGTTCAACCTCCTTTTCCCTCATGGCCTGAGGTTTAGCTTTTTAGGTTTCCCTTGGCACAGAGGAGGTCTGTTCAGCTGGTTGGGGGAGCTTAAAATTTTGCTTTTGATTTACAGAACTATAATGGTTGGCATACATCATTATACATTTGTGAAAACTCATAGGAAACACAATGCAGAGCGTGAATCCTAATGCAAGCAATGGACTTGGCTTGACAAACCAAGGTTGGCAATGATGAGTTGATACTGATGGAGGGAGAGGGCATGTGTGTGGCGAGAAGGAGCACAGTATGTGGGAACTCTGCACTTTCAGCTCAACTTTGCTATGAACCTAAAATTGCTCTTTAAAAAAGTCTATGTGCCAGGCGGGGTGGCTCACGCCTATAATCCCAGCACTTTGGGAGGCTGAGGTGAGAAAGTGGCCTGAGGTCATGGGTTCTAGACCAGCCTGGGCAACTCGGCAAGACCTCGTCTCTACAATGAATAAAAAAATAAGCAGGACGTGGTGGTACATGCCTGTAGTTCCAGCTACTTGGAAGGCTAAGGCGGAAGGATCACCTGAGCCCAGCAGGTCGAGGCTAGTGGCTGTGAGTGTGCCACTGCACTCCAGCCTGGGTGACAGAATGAGACTCCGACTCAAAAAAGTCTATGAATTAGGTGGGGGTGGTGAGGGAAGGCCAGATAAAGGCATTTTCAGATACACAAACGCTTCAAGAATTCATCACTAGCAGACCCACACTACTGTTAAAAGGAAGACTTTTTTTTTTTTTTTTTTTTTTGG
>NW_007254018.1:987838-1010817 GCF_000164805.1 Carlito syrichta | reverse complement strand
TGGAGTCTCACTCTGTCGTCCAGGCTGGAGTGCAGTGGCACACTCACGGCCACCCCAGCGTCCACCTGCTGGGCTCCAGTGATCCTTCTGCCTCAGTCTTACAAGTAGCTGGAACTACAGGCATGTGCCACCACACCTGGGTAATTTTTGATTTGTTATAGAGATGAAGTCTCGCCAAGTTGCCTGGGCTGGTCTCAAATCCCCGGATTTAGGCAATGCACTCGCCTGAGCCTCCCAAAGTGCTGGAATTACAGGCTGAGCCACCCAGCCTGGCCTAAAAGGAAGGTTTTTTGTTTTGTTTTGTTTTTTGTTTTTGAGTTGGAGCTTCACTCTGTCACCCAGGCTGGAGTGTAGTGGCACGCTCCTGGCCACTGCAGCCTCGACCTGCTGGGCTCAGGCAATCCTTCCGCCTCAGCCTTCTAAGCAGCCAGAACTACAGGCACGTGCCACCACGTCTGGCTAATTTTTTGATTTATTGTAGATATAAAATAAAATCAGCAGAATTACAAGGATAAAAAAGATACACCTATAATAATATAGTCACGAGTTCAATGTTCCTTTCTCAATAACTGATGGAAAAAGTGGGCAGAAAATCAGTGAGGCTATAATCGACTCGGACTACACTATCAAGCAACTTGGTCTGATTAAACGCTTTCCATCAACAGCAGAATACACATTTTTTTAAGCACTTACAAAATATTTACAAAGGTAGACTGAGGCAGGTTATTTAACTTATGTTAGATAGAGACAGATAAATTTCCTGGAGGCATTTTTAAGTTTAAGATATCTTTTCTGCAGGCCTGATCACCCTGGGGCTGGTATGTGGACTTGTCAGGTCACTCCACCTCCCCAGTTCATCAGAGAAAAGTCCATCAAGGTGTAGAAATGGTGCAGCCCAACCTTTCAGTTCATGGTTTAACATCATAATCACTAGAAGTCTATCAAGTTTCTTGTTGAAGGCAAAGATTCGAGCCCACCCCTTAGCTTATCAAAGTGTGGAAATGGTAATTAGCTCACCTTACAATTCATGGTTTAATAATGACTAAAAGCCTACCAAGTTTCCTGCCAAAGGCAAAGTGTGTGTTCTGGGAAAGCCTGCTTCTTAGTTCATAAGAGGTGCAGAGATGGTAATCTCTTGGGAGCAGATGCTTTACCATAATAATCACTGTGAAAGTATGTGAAGTTTTAGCTGGGCTCGGTGGCTTGGCCTGTAATCCCGCACCTTTGGGAGGCTGAGGTGAGTAGATTGCCCGAGCCCACGGGTTCGAGACCCGCCTGGGCGACTTGGTGAGACCTCATCTCTACAATAAATCAAAAAAGAAAATTAGCCGGTCTTGGTAGTGTGCACCTGTTGTTCCAGCTACTTGGAAGACTGAGGCAGAAAGATCGCCGGAGTCCAGCAGGTCGAGGCTGTGGTGGCCGGGAGTGGCCACTGCACTCCAGTCTGGGTGACAGAGTGAGACTCCAACTCAAAAAAAAAAAAGAAAGTATGTGAAGTTTTTATAAAAAGCAAAGTAATGGTCTTTCTCCAAGATGCCCATGCCTCCCTGGCAAGTTTCTCTCTTTAATAAATTCTGTTTTGAAACTATACTGGCCGCTCAGATGTTCCCTTCAGTAGTGATTCAAGTTCCTCTAGTAGTGGTGCATTGTGCCACACCCCACCTGGCAACAGGCCATAAAGTAAGCCACCAATAAGTCAGAACTCAAAAAATTCAAGTCAGACATTGCATGTTCTCTGATGACAATGGAATTAAATTAGAAATCACTAGCATAAACTGCTAGAATCAGAAAATTCTCAAATATTTGGAAACTAAATTAAACACTTCTAATCCATGGATAAAAGAAGAAATCAGTTCTAGTTTTTAAATTTCATTTTCTGTATATTAGGACTCCTAAATGAAAGTCAACTTCTTAATCTAGCTGTGAACTGAAGAATGCTGACGGAAAAAGATGGCTTATCTTTTGGCCACAATTTATAGGTGGTTTATGGATTTTTCAAGCACAATAGCAGTAAGTGAGAAGTCACTTCACCTTTGTGCCAGACATTTTTGTATGTGCTTAATACATGTTAATTCACTACACTTTCACAATAGGCATTATTCTTTCTTTACAGATGAGGAAATTAATCAGAGAGAGCTTAAATAAATTGCCATAATCCAAAAGTCTACAAATGGCAGAACCATCATTTTTAACTCATGTAGTGTAGTAGCAGGATTCACACTTTTTTTTTTTTTTTTTTGAGTCAAGAGTCTCATTCTGTTGCCCAGGCTGGAGTACAGTGGTGTGCTCAAGGCCCTGGCAGAGCCTCGACCTGCTGGGTTCAGGCGATCCTTCCACCTCAGTCTTCCAAGTAGTTGGAATTACAGGCATGCACCACCATGGCTGGCTAATTTTTTTTTTTTAATTTATTGTAGAGATAAGGTCTCGCCAAGTTACCCGGCTGGTCTCGAACTCATTGGCTTAGACAAGGATTGATACTCTGTTACTGCATTATGCCTGCCTTTTTGGACTATAAATTTGCATCTTAAGGTTTTTTAGAACTTAATATTCACTAAAAAGGTAACTCCATCGTCACTGAAAAATTACCCCAAATGCATCTTTGAACACTTAAGGGATAGTGCTCTGTTACATATTTCCTCTTTTTTTTTTTTTTCCTTTTTTTTGAATCAGAGTCTCACTCCATCCCCCCCAGGTTGGAGTGCAGTGGCACGCTCCCGGCCACCACAGCCTCAACCTGCTGGGCTCAGGCAATCCTTCTGCCTCAGCCTTCCAAGTAGCTGGAACTACAGGCACGCGCCACCATGCCCGGCTAATTTTTTTTATTTATTGTATAGACGAGGTCTCACCACGTTGCCCAGGCTGGTCTCGAACCCATGGGCTCAGGCAATCCTCTCACCTCGGCTTCCCAAAGTGCTGGGATTACAGGCGTGAGCCACCGCGCACCGCCTTCATTTTTCCTCTTTTAGTTAGACTCAGTCAACTCAGGTTCACTTACTGCCTCTCTCCTCCTCCGCTCCTGCTCTTTCTCCCTTGCTAAATTACGGTCTTTGGGCAGCCAGAGCTTGGATGTATCTGGAGCTTCCAATGACTGTTGATGGCCTTTCTCCTCTTCGCTACAGCACTTGTTTTGCATGTTACTTGAAAAAGATTCCATAGTCAATCCATTTCCAAGGTCCCTTAAAAAAATAGAGGCTTCAAGGTCCTTAAATGTTTTTATTTCAAAGGTACATTATTAAATAACAAATATGAGGAATGTACTAGATACCCATTGTCACATGCTATAATATTATTTTGAAGCTTTATTTTTGATGCGTCAAATTTTACATAGGGCAATCTATATCAACAAAGAAATGGTTTTAAAGAACCGTGACCAAGGGAAACCTCTACCTTCTTACATATAGAGTGGAAAAAATTTCTGTAAAATAATGTCTTTATAATTTAGTAATATTAGTATCTTTTTGGGGGGGGAGTTGGAGTCTCACTCTTGTTGCCCAGGCTGGAGTGTAGTGGCATGCTCACAGCTACCGCAGCTTCAACCTGCTGGGCTTAGGTGATGCTTCTCCCTCAGCCTTCCAAGTAGCAGGAACTACAGATATGTGCTACCACACCTGGCTAATTTTTGGTTTATTGTAGAGACGAGTTCTCACCAAGTTGCCCAGGCTAGTCTTGAACTTGTGGGCTCAGGCAATCCACTTGCCTCGGCCTCCCAAAGTGCTGGGACTACAGGCTGAGCCACCGAGCCCGGCAGTATTAGTATCTTTACTAGCTTAATCACTTGATTATTTCTGTCTTCTTCAAAATAGATATACTTTAAAAAGGTACTTTTTGCAATTACAATTTGCTGTGTGTTCTACTAAACTGCTGAATCGCAGTCAAATAAGAAATTTAATATATTCAAAATACATTTCTATGCCTCCCCAAGTCTCCTTTAATCCAGTAAATTACATACCTCTGGTTTTCTTGAGATGCTTTTGGTTCCTTTGTATTTTGTTCCAGATGCTTCCGTATAAGTTCCTGTGTCCGAGCTTTTACTTCCTTTTCTATGGCTGCTTTTCTAAATTGGTTGAAGAGCTCATCTGAGGATTTTGGCACACCTGATGCTTTCACTGGCTTGCCTAAACTTTTCCAAGAGTCTGCATTCTTAATCTTTATATCCTAAAACAAATATTTGATTCAGTCTATGTCTATAGATGTCAACCAGGTCAGGAAAGGAAGAAAACACTTTTTTAATACAGTAATAGATAAAATCAAGATTCTAAAAGCCTTCATGTACTTTTACTAAACTTAAGTTAAAGGTACCTGTAGAAAAAAATATGAAAACATAACTGATCATCTAAATTAAATTATTCATCTAAGACCAAATTAAAGTAGCATGCTTGTCAATTATACAATTTAATCTAAATGAATTTAATTATTTTATTTAATTTAAGATATATATATATTAACTCCATGATAACTGGCAGGGAATATAAAAATAAATAAGTCACTCAATGTAATTAAGATACTTATGAACCTAGCCGGGCGTGGTAGCACGCGCCTGTAGTTCCAGCTACTTGGAAGGCTGAGGCGAAAGAATCGCCGGAGCCCAGCAGGTCGAGGCTACAGCGATCGGGAGCGGCCACAGCACTCTAGTCTGGGTGACAGAGTGAGACTCCAACTCAAAAAAAAAGAAAAAAAAAGAAAAAGGTATTTATGAACCTATAGGGAAAATCAAGCAAATATACAAATTATTATTAAGAGGCAAATAAAATATTATGCCCTAAGAATGGCATGGAGTTTGTTCCAAACCCTTTGACACAGCCATGCCTTTCCTTTTTATGGAAATAAAGAAAGAAGAAGAAAAGTAAATGTTACTGTTCTTTTTTTTTTTTTTTTTGTGAGTTGGAGTCTCATTCTGTTGCCCAGGCTGGAGTACAGTGGAACGCTCATGGCTGCCCCAGTGTCAACCCCACTGGGCTCCAGCGATCCTTCTGCTTCAGTCTTCCAAGTAGCCAGAACTACAGGTGCACACCACCACACACGGCTAATTTTTTGATTTATTGCAGATATGAGGTTTCACCAAGTTGCCCAGGCTGTTCTTGAACCCGTGGTCTCAGGCAATACCCTCCCCTTGACCTCCCAAAGTGCTGGGATTACAGGCTTGAGCAACCACGCCTGGCCACTGCTGTTCTTAAATATGGTATACCATGGTTAAGATGTACTACCTAATAGAAATATATGTAATTTTAAATTTTCTAGTAACCACATTTTTAAAAAGCTTTAAGTGAATTTAATATTGATACGTTTTATTTAACCAAATATATCCAAAGCATTATCATCATTTCAACATGCAATCAATATAAAAGACTTAAAACATTTTATATTTTTTTCATACTAAGTCATCCAAATTGATATTCATGTTTGTAGCACACTTCAATTCAAATGCTAAATTCTAATTAGAAATAATTCATCTGTAATTAGATTTCATAAAATTTACAGTTGGAAAAGTAGTTATGGCTCAGGTGCAGTGTCTCATGCCTGTCATTCCAGAACTTTGGGAGGACAAGGCAGGAGAATCACTTGAACCCAGTAGCTCTAGATCAGGCTGGGCAATATAGCAAGACCTTGTCTTAACAAAAATCAAAAACTTAGCCAGGCGTGGTGGTGTGTGCCTGTCGTCCCAGTTACCTGGAAGACTAAGGCAGAAGGATTGCCTGAGCCCAGGAGGTCAAGGCTGCAGTGAGCCAGGTTCATGCCGCTGCACTCCAATTTGGGCGACACAGTGAGACTCTGAACCCCCCCCAAAAAAAAGAAGAAAGAAAGAAAGAAAGAGGCTGGGAACAGTGGCTCATGCCTGTAATCCCAACA
Organism: Carlito syrichta; assembly: GCF_000164805.1. Taxonomy (NCBI): domain Eukaryota; kingdom Metazoa; phylum Chordata; class Mammalia; order Primates; family Tarsiidae; genus Carlito; species Carlito syrichta. The sequence continues at coordinate 1,004,970 of NW_007254018.1, read as the reverse complement.
CTTTGGGAGGTGGAGCCCAGGGGTTTGAGACCAGCCTGGGAAACTTGGTGAGACCTTGTCTCTACAATTAAAAAAAAAAAATTAGCCTGGTGTGGTGGTGCACACCTGTGGTTCCAGCTACTTGAAAGGCTGAGGTGGAAGGATCACTTGAGCCCAGCAGGTCGAGTGTGTGCCACTGCACTCCAGCCTGGGCAACAGTGAGACTCTGACTCAAGAAAAAAAACAATGAAAAAGTTATATATAACCCAGGCTGTTCTAAAGACAAACACACTTAAGTCTTCCAAAACTAATTTGTGTCTGTTTTAAAATTTAAGTTAATTAAAAACACGTGTTAACGTTGAGTTCCCCAGCTCCTCTACAGCCATACCTAGTGTGCAGCATCCAAATGTGACAGAGGCTGCCATCTGGGCAGCACAGGTCTAATGGCCCTGTCTAGGAGTTAACTTGGCCCTCCGTGGTGAGGAAGGAGAATCCCAAAGTGCTGGGAGTGTAGGTGTGAGCCACTGCTCCTGGCCCAAAATCAGGATTATTTCTTTACACCAACAATGTTCAAGTTGAGAACCAAATCAAGAATGCAATCTCATTTACAACAGCCAACACAAAAAAGTACAGTTAGCCAAGGAAGTGAAAGATCTCTACAAGAAGAACTACAAGACGTTGATGAAAGAAATCATAGATGATGTAAACAAATGGGAAAACATCCTATACTCGTGGACTGGAAGAGTACCGTAAAATGACCATAATGCTTCCCAAAGCAATCTACAGATGCAATGCAATTCCTATCAAATTACCAATGTCATTTTTCACAGAATTGGAAAAAAAAATCCTAATGTTCATATGGAACATAATGTTCACATAGCTAAGCTATAGTTTAAACATAAAGAAATCAAGGGTGGAACATAAAACTCCATGTTCAGAGTACAGTAAGACTTAAGGTGGTATCTCATGGACTGTCTCAGCTACACAAAGCTTTCTAGGGACCATAAGAGTGAAAACTTATAGACCAGCTCTCTTAATTAATAAACTTTCTAAGAATCTTATAGGTATGTCACTATAGATTTCAGAAATCCCAAGGTATAGAAGAGCTTGTTTGAATTGCTTGATTTTGTCTAGGGCATTGCATTATAACTTGATACACAAGAAGTTGCCAATTTTTTTTTTTTTTTTGAGTTGGAGTCTCACTCTGTCGCCCAGACTGGTGTGCAGTGGCCGCTCCCAGCCACCACAGCCTCGACCTGCTGGGCTCCGGTGATCCTTCCGCCTCAGCCGTCCAAGTAGCTGGAACTATAGACACGCGCTACCATGCCCGGCTCATTTCGATTTATTGTAGAGATGAGGCCTCACCAAGTTGCCCAGGTGGGTCTCGAACCCGCAGGCTCAGGCAATCCACTCACCTCAGCCTCCCAAAGGCGCAGGATTACAGGCTGAGCCACTGAGCCCGGCTACCAATATTTTTTTAAAAATAATACCAAACTGAACTGAAAAAAGACAAAATTTGTTCAAAAACAAAAGATCGCTTGGGCACGGTAACTCACACCTGTAATCCCAGCACTTTGGGAGGTTGAGGCCAGAGGACTGCCCAAACCCAGGGGCAACATGGCGAGACCTTATCTCCACAATAAATAAATAAAAATTAGCTGAGTATGGTAGCGGATGCCCGGAGTCCCAGCTACTTGGGAGGCTGAGGCAGAAAGATCGCCTGAACCCAGCAGGTCGAAGCTGCGGTGGCTGAGATCATGCTACTGCACTCCAACCCGGGCAGCAGAGTGAGACTACACCTCAAGAAAAAAAAAGACTTATTAATAAAAGAAAGATGGAAGAAAAAGAGTACAAATGACAGAACCAAAAACGATGGTAGATCATTTCTAGGCAGTAGAACTGGGGCCTAATTAAGGAACTGGCCATGTGTGCTGGGCAGGAAGTCAGGGCTGCTATGAATCAGTGGCTGCTACAGGCCTCCTCATTCCCTTCTCTTTGAGTGCGATTGTCAGTACTCTCCATTTCAAGTAGATATTTCCATTTCAAAGTGAACATAAGGCTTTTACTTAGCTTCTTTTGTGTTTGCAGTTTCTGTCATTAAAAAATATCCTGGTTTCAAAAAAGGCTTAGCTCCTTAAAACTTTAATTCATGTATCTTATTATAAAAGCATAACTATTTTCAAACTTATAATACCATTATTGCTTCTAGAAAGAAAGGTCCTTGGTGAAATTAAAAAACAAAACTCTTGTACCACTTCCAGATCCAATTTTAAGTCCCTTCAAAATTTGTGAGAAAAAATAACATGACTTTTACCTTCTGTGCAGGAACATGATATTCAGACTGTAACGCCAATGTGCCGTTATCATCAGGTGGATGCGTCACAGACAGGCCACTTGGGAGCTGTTCAGAATCACCTGCATGAACACGTTTAGAATAGAGTGATGAAGATATGTCCTCTTACCCAGAATTTGATTTTTTTCCTTCCAGTTCAGACAGTATGAGAACTAAGTGACTAATTTTTGAGGTGTCTTAACTCTGGGATACTCTTGGTTGGGGACTTGTCATACCCTTGCAATTGTCCAGCTTTTCCCTTTTCCTTCTTTCCAGTCCATCACTTCATCTTCTCCACTGTTGCTGCAGCCCAGTTGGTTTCCTCCTTCTCTGTCTCTGTGCCCCTTTCCCTTAGCTCATCCTCTTAATATGGGCTGACTGATGGTCTTGAAGCACACCCTTAGCACAAAAAGACCTCCTTGGCTTCCCACTAACTATACCAGTAAGTCCAAGGAATCTAGATTTCGAGGTTTAAGTGACCTGAGCCTTTTCCACATTTCTAAATTATTTCCCCACACTCTTGTTTATCCAACCAAATCTGTAATCATGCTGAATTATTAGCTCTAAATGCCTTTATATTCATGTTATTCCCTCTATTCAAAAGTCCTTTCGTCCTAGGCATGTATAGAAGTCTTATTTTTTCTCCAATATCTAGCTCAAATGATACTTATTCTGTAAAATAAAATAAAGTATTTGCCAAAGATAATTCTGCTTTTCTCATCTCCTTAAATTTTATTTTTGCTTCCTTTTGGGCTTATTATTATTTTATTTTATTTCATTTTTTTTTGAGTTGGAGTCTCACTCTGTCACCCAGATTGGAGTGCAGTGGCCGGTCCCGGCCACCGTAGCCTTGACCTGCTGGGCTACAGTGATCCTTCCGCCTCAGCCTTCCGAGTAGCTGGAATTACAGGCGCACGCTACCACGCCCAGCTAATTTTTTGATTTATTGTAGAGATGAGGTCTCGCCTGCCCAGGTGGGTCTCAAATTCGTGGGCTCAGGCATTCCACTCACCTCAGCATCCCAAAGGCGCAGGATTACAGGCTGAGCCACCGAGCCCGGCTGCTTATTATTATTTTATATACCAGTTATTTATTTCTCCTATGAGATGGAAAATTTATTGATTTGCCTTTTTTATTTGCCATTGTGAATGCATATTGGTATAACAGCATAATTTTTTTGTTGTTGGAAATTCAATACAGGTCCAGCGCAGTGGCTCACACCTATAATCCCAGCACTTTGGAAGGTTGAGGTGAGAGGATTGCCTGAGCCTGCGGGTTTGAGACTCGCCTGGACAACTTGGCAAGACCTCATCTCTACAATAAATCAAAAATTAGCTGGGCGTGGTAGCGCGTGCCTGTAGTTCCAGCTACTTGGAAGGCTGAGGCGGAAGGATCGCCGGAGCCTAGCAGGTGGAGGCTGTGGTGGCTGGGAGCGGCCACTGCACTCCAGTCTGGGCGACAGAGTGAAACTCCAACTCAAAAAAAAAAACAAAAAACTAGCAGGGCATGGTGGTATGTGGCTGAAGTTCCGGCTACTTGGAAGGGTGAGGCAGAAGGATCACCTGGGCCCAGCAGGTCGGGGATGCAGTGGCCATGAGCATGCCACTGCACTCCAGCCTGGGCAACAGAGTGAGACTCTAAGTCAAAAAAATGAAAAGAAAATTCAATACAATTCAGTGAAGATTTTAATAAGACAGGGAAAAGGTACATTATAAGGTTAGTAATCTTTTGTGGCTAAAAACTTCAATTTATGAGGAAAAAAATTAAACACCTTCCATTTATTGTGAAGATGACTGGGGGGACGTTGATGTCAACCTGTAACACTTAAAAATTCAATTTCTCAAATCTTTTATGTACTCTAATAGTTTGTCAAACTATTTTTCAAATAAGAAGAAAAGTGTAACATAAAAACTTACTACTTTAAGCTGGGTGCAGTAGCTCACATCTGTAATCCCAGCACTTTAGGAGACTGAAGCAAGAGGCTTGCTTGAGCCTGGGAGTTCGAGACCAGCCTGGGAAACATAGTGAGACCTTTTCTCTACAAAAACCAAAAAATTAGCAGTCATGGTGGCATGAACCTGTAGTCCCAGCAACTTGGGAGTCTGAGACAGAAGGATCACCTAAGCCCAGATAGTGGAGCTCTGAGCATGCCACTGCACTCCAACCTGGGCGCCAGAGAGATCCCGACTCAAAAAAAAAAAAAATTTTTTTCCACTACTTTAATCATTTAAATTTAAGGTAAGAGTTGGCAAAACATTTATTTCCGCTGAGATTTAACTCCAGAAAAGAAAATGTCTACATACATTTTCTAGCTTACGTGCATCTGCAATTTCCCTTGGGCATATCGCCACCTACAGTTGGCAAATGTAAACCACTTTGGTTCTGAAAAACTTGCTAAATGCAGAACAGCCTCTCCAGCATCATCCAAGTGTTCCCTCTACACATTGCATTCCTCATGGGCATCACATAAGTGCAATCAGAATAAATAAACTGATACAATAAACTGATCCTTACTGAAGATGTGAGTACTACAAGCCTGACTTTTCACAGATAGGGTGTCTTTCTAGATGGAAACAAGAGACATCTCGACAGCATTCTTACCATTGCTTTTCACTGAATTTGTGAAATTTTCAAGAGAAAGGTTATCCCTACCATCCTTTTACAAGCATATCCTACTGGAAACAGAAGCTTTTTCCTACTCTGCTTCCAACCTCTCTGACTCAAAAATTCAAAAAACAAAACAGCCTCTTGCACTCCAAAAAATCTATCTTCCTATTAAAGCCAAAACTATCTTCCCATCCTCCTTACCAACAAACTTGTTGAAAGAATAATTTATATTAACTACATTCAGTTCCATTACTTCTCAGCTTACAAAATTCTGGCTTCTGCCCCAATCACAATAACTACCAAAAATCTGCAAAAGTTAAAATTCTCACATTGCCAAGTTAATCTCCTCTCTTCATTTCTCATCCTAATTAGATACTGTGCAGTATGTGATCCTCTTGATGATTTCCTTGTAAAAAATCTATATTCCTGGGCTCTGTTTCACCATTTTTCCTTCCTTTCCTATCTCTGATTACCTTTTCTTTTAACTTATTTTTTTTCCATTTTTCCCGATGGGATTTTGTTTCTTAGACTTTTGTCCTTAAACTTTTCTCTTCCTGCTCTGCACGTATACCTGGGTGTTTTCATGCATTTGCATGGTTTCAAATAGCTTCTACATACTGATGATTTCTCAGTTATAATTCCTGTATACCCAGAAAACTATTTCTAATTTTATGCTTCCAATGAGATATTCTGTAGCATCTCAAACATTTCCAAAATCAACTGTCTATATTCTTTTCTTTTTTTGTTGTTTTCATGTCAGGATCTCACTGTGTCACCCAGGCTGGAGTGCAGTGACAAACTCACGGCTCACTCCAGCCTCGATCTCCTGGACTCAGGTGATCCTTCTGCCTCCGCCTCCGGTGTAGCTGGAACTATAGGTGCATGCCACTGTGCCTGGCTAAAGTTTGATTTTTTTGTGGATAAGAGGTCTCAGTATGTTGCCCAGGTTGGTCAAGAACTCCTAGCCTCAAGCAATCCTCTGCCTTCATTCTCCAAAGTGCTGCGATTACAGGTGTGAGCCAACATATCCAGCCCACCTCCTACCCTATTTTCAGTCCAACTATTTTCTGATCTCCTGGTAAGTCATTCATTCTCACAAAATCTATCATCTGCCATAGAACATCTAATATATTCACATCCTTTCTATATTCGCTGCATTAATTTTAGTCATAATAACTTATTTCCTCAACTATAGCACTCAGCTTCCTTACTTGGTCCTAATGACGTCAGATTATTCTCATCTCGATCCATCTTCCACATAGTAAGAGACAATGACTTCCTAACGAAATCTGATTATGCTTCCTATATGAAGCTCTTTTTTGTTGTACACAAAATGCCCAAATATAGAGGTGGTATTTGAGGCAATTAATCATAACCTATAGCTCCCATATCTTCAGTTACTCTCCAAGTATCCTGAAAATATACCTCCAGAGAAAATGGATATAAATATTTCGCACTTTGAATGTTTATTCTTCTTCCTGGAATGCCCTCCAGTGTAACCTTAGGTATTTTTCTCTTGTTCTCCATTCTCTTCCCCACAATGAAGAGCTAAAACTTTAGTTAATGACAAAATGCAATATTCAAACACAGAATAGTAGGGAGCTACTGGCAACAACAGAGGATCAAAACTTCTCTCTGGGCCAGGCATGGTGGCTCACGCCTGTAATCTCAGCACTTTGGGAGGCAGAGATTACAGGATTGCCTGAGCCCAGGAGTTTGTGACCAGTCTGGGCAACTTGGTAAGACCTCCTTTCTACAATACATTTAAAAAATTAGCTGGGTATGGTGGCATGTGCCTGTAGTTACAGCTACTTGGAAGGCTGAGGTGGAAGGATCACCTGAGCCCAGCAGGCTAAGGCTGCGGTAGCCATGAGTATGCCACTAAACTCCAGCCTAGACGACACAGTGAGACTAACTCAACAACAACAGCAACAAAATATATATATGAAGCCGGGCTCGGTGGCTCAGCCTGTAATCCTGCGCCTTTGGGAGGCTGAGGTGAGTGGATTATCTGAGCCCGCGGGTTCGAGACCCGCCTGGGCAACTTGGCGAGACCTCATCTCTACAATGAATCAAAAATCAGCCGGGCATGGTAGCGTGTGCCTGTAGTTCTGGCTACTTGGAAGGCTGAGGCGGAAGGATCGCCAGAGCCCCAGCAGGTTGAGGCTGTGGTGGCCGGGAGCGGCCACTGCGCTCTAGTCTGGGCGACGGAGTGAAACTCCAACTCCAAAAAAATATATGTGTGTGTGTGTGTGTGTACAGAACAATTTTTTAAATTAGGAAAAAAGAAAGACATTTATTCTGCTTGGGAGATACCTCTGCCCTTGGGAGGCCAAGGAATCAGCCTAGGGGACAAGGCATATTCACACCTGCCTCTGATCTAGACCTAAATAGCCATGTCTCAAGGTCAAGGCACTCTCTAGGCTGAGCTCCTTAATACCATAGAAGTGTCCTTTGTGCCACACATGTCCTTCCAGCCCCAGGAGGACCAATTTGATACAGGTAATCCCTTCACTTCTGACAAGAACAGACAGATCTAAAAATAAAAAATTTAGCCAGTTTTAGGAGATGTTTTTGGTAAATAGGAACCACCACTAGGCAAGTATTCGTAGCCCAGATTTCCTTAACTGTCAACTTTTATACAGATAAAGTTCATTCCTTTACCTATAGAATTTCTGAATCTCTTCCTTATTCCATCCTACCTTTCTAACCCCACGTCGCTGTCATGGAATTGAAAGCAGCATTTCCTGATGTTTGTATTTATATGAAAGTAAATTGGAGCCGGGTGTGGTGGCTCACGTCTGTAATCCTAGCAGTTTGGGAGGCCAAGCTGGGAAAATTGCTTGAGCCTAGAAACTCAAGACGAGCCTAGGCAATGCTGTGAGATCTTGTCTCTATTTCAAACAAAAAAACAACATAAAATAAAAAGAAAGTAAGTAAATTGGGTGTGAACTGCATATGTGAGTATAATTTTCTATCTTTCAAATGTCATTTGAGTGCCTAGGCGTATAAAGCAAATAATTTCTAACACTGTGCATCATTAATTATTTCTAATCTGGAATTTACAAGTTATGATTTTCAGTATTTCCCAGATATTTAAGATGACTGTAGCATTTTCATATAGTATCGGTTTAGAAGTCAAAACAGTATCTCAATCACAGTTGTTTATTTGTTCATTTCTTACCTGAGGGAGGCAGAATTTGTAAAGGTGAAGTGTTTTTCACAGTCTGTAAATGTTGTATTTCTTGGTAACTGAATGCTAGCTGGTGACGATTAGGTGGTATTACACACGAACGTGTGGTCTGATGAACAGGGGGAGTCTTAGCAGAGGCCGTATCTTGCACAGAATGCTGTATCTGCTGAGACAAAGTCAAATAAAGTGATTCATAGTTTTAACCACACAGGAAGTGTAACAAAGAGAACAGAAACAAAAGAGGCAAGAACGTAATTTACTGTTACCTTTTGAATACCATATTTATTCAAACCTCTAAGGTATAATTAGCTCTATCTTATAGATGTGAAAACAGATTTTAAAAGAGCAGTTTGGACATCAAATGGCTTATAAGAGGCTGAGTTAGTCAAAGCCAGTGATTTTAGTTACACTTACACATAGATTTACATGTATGTCATTAAACAGTGCTATTAATTTTTAAAAGTTTTCCTGTGATCACCAAAAATAAACACTGAACTTTCAGGGGAGATGGAGGAAAGAGGATTTACCTGAGCCCCCGGGTTTGAGAACAGCCTGGACAACTTGGCGAGACCTCATCTCTACAATGAATCAAGAAACACTAGCCGGGCATGGTAGCATGCGCCTGTAGTTCCAACTTCTTGGAAGGTTGAGGCAGAAGGATCACCTGAGCCCAGCAGTTGGAGGCAGCAGTGGCCGTGTGCCACTGCACTCCAGCCTGGGTGACAGAGTGAGACTCTGACTCAGGAAAAAAACAAAACAAAGCAAAACAACCCAGATTTTTATACCAAATCTAGAGACAGCCACCATAGCCTCTACCTGCTGGGCTCAAGTGATCCTTCCACCTCAGCCTTCCAAGTAGCTGGACCCACAGGTACATGCCACCATGCCAGGCTTATTTTCTGATTTATCGTCGAGATCAGGTCTCGCCAAGTTGCCCAGGCTGGTCTCGAAACCCTGGGCTCAGGCAATCCTCTCACCTCTGCCCCCCAAAGTGCTGGGATTACATCACCCAGTGAGATTTAGCCTTTTAAAGAATCACTCATGGCTGGGCACAGTGGCTTACAACTATAATCCAAGCACTTTGGGAGGCCAAGGCAGGAGGAATGGTTGAGCCCAAGAGTTTGAGACTAGCTTTGGCAACATAGTAAGACCTCATCTTTACAAAAAAATCAAATGATTCGCCAGGCATGGAGGTGCACACCTGTAGTCCCAAATACTTGGGAGGCTAAGGCAGAAGGATTGTCTGAGCTCAGGAGGTTAAGGTTGTGGTGAACCATGATCATTCCATTGTACTCCAGTCTGGGTGAACAGAGTGAGACTCCTACTCAAAAAAAAAAAAAGACAGCCTTCTTTCTCCGTCTAACAAGGGGTCTTGGGGGGTGAGTGAGATAGACAAGTATATGAATAACACCTAATGCAAGTCTGAATAAAACAAATGCGATAGGAATGTCTACCTCAACAGCAATGTAGACCCAATCCCAAAGCTTAAAGTCAAATGCTCAGGTTATGACAGGGAAAAAAAAAAAACAAACTACAGAAATATATACATTCATTCAGGAACTTGTTGATTAATATAGACCTTCTTTTATCAAAATGGGCATTTTGTTCCTCAGTGAGTGAAACTGAAAAAACTTTGGTTACAAACAGACCATGAAGGTGGCATTCTGCATCCTGTGTATTGAGAATGCTTCCAGAGTTCTTCCATAATTTGAGATAATTTTTTTATTCTGCTAATACCTTTAGCAAGACAGAGCATCCGTATGTTCTTCCTGTTCAAAAGGAACAGGGAGAAGAGCCCTTTGAGAGCTCAGTCCTGCCTACCAAATTAATATTAACTCCTTGCTTCGGGTTCAAAGCCCTCTCTATTGTATATGCCAAGCCATCTAATCCCTTACAATTACCTTCTGCTTCCACAGTTCTCTGAATACACTTGTTGTGCTTTTTATTTCCCTCTCTTCATTCTATTACTTGTTTTATTGTTTCTTTTATTTTTTTGAGTTGGAATCTCACTCTGTTGACCAGGCTGGAGGACAGTGGCATGCTCACGGCTACTGCAGCCTCAACCTGCTGGGTTCAGGCGATCCTTTCACCTTAGCCTTCCAGATAGCTAGAACTACAGGTGCACGCCACCACACCTACCTAATTTTTTGATTTATTGTAGAGATGCGGTCTCGCCAAGTTGCCCAGGCTGGTCTCGAACCCTTGGGCTCAAGCAATCCTTTCCCCTTGACTTCCCAAAGTACTGGCATTATAGGCATGAATCACTGCACTGCGCCCAGCCCTATCACTTGTTTTAAAAAATAAATCCCTAATCTGTATGTCAATGCTAATGATTTCTTCCCATCTTTTAAAACCCATTTTAAACATTATTTCCTGTGTGACCTGTCCTTCCCTTTGGTAATATATAGCCTCACTTCATTTTGTAAACAAGTTATAAATACTAGCCAGGCACAGTAGCTCATGACTGTAATCCCAGTACTTGGGGAAGCAAAGGCAAGAGAATTGCCTGAGTCTAGGATTTCAAGACCAGTTTTGGCAACATGTCGAGACCTTGTCTCTGCAATAAATCAAAAAATTAGCCAGGTGTGGTGGCACATGCCTGAAGTCCCAGCTACTTGAGAGGCAGAGGTGGGAAGACTGCCTGAGCCCAAGAGGTCCAGGCTGCAGAAAGCTATGATTGTGCCACTGCACTCCAGCCTGGGCAACAGAGTGAAACCTTGGGGGAAAAAAAAAAGAGAGTTGATAGCTGGCGACTGTAAGCTTTATCTGTAGAATCCTTAAATGCCATTCTCCTACTATGTTTTTTGAGATATTTTGCCTTACTGTATACACGGTACTATGGACACACTGGGGTAACAAGGCCATTCCTCTGTATTCAGATTCTTAGCATAAACTGAAGCTTCTAGAATTTGTATTTGACTTAAGTAACCATTGTATTTTGCTAGAGAATGAAGCCAGCTAGTTTCTCTATTAAATCTTTTTTTTTTTTTTTGAGTTGGAGTCTCACTCTGTCACCCAGACTGGAGTGCAGTGGCCGCTCCTGGCCACCGCAGCCTCGACCTGCTGGGCTCCAGTGATCCTTCCGCCTCAGCCTTCCAAGTAACTGGAACTACAGGCGCGCGCTACCATGCCCAGCTGATTTTTTGATTTATTGTAGAGATGAGGTCTCACTGCCCAGGTGGGTCTCGAACCCGCAGGCTCAGGCAATCCACTCACCTCAGCCTCCCAAAGGCGCGGGATTACAGGCTGAGCCACTGAGCCCGGCTTATTAAATCTTCTTTAGGAAGAAATCTCTGAACATTTAGTTGATAAGCTAAAAATAGTGACAACTTTTTTCATGTAAATAAAATAAAAATACTATTATAAACCAGTGAATTACAACATATATTCATCTAAAATCTGAGGTATAAATAAAGAGTTAATTTACCTTTACATTCTCTTTAGAAGGAGAATCACTCTGCTTTACGCCGGTAAATTTAGGAAACATTTCTGCAAATGTATGTAAATAAACATTTCAATATTTATTAGCTTAAAAAAATTACCAAGTTACAATTCTCCATATTGGAAAAAAAAGTGGTGATTTCAAGGGAATTCCTTTAATACCAACCCCTCATATCAAGAAATCCTTATAGCTACCGGTTTTTTCACAGGAATACTTGGCTTTCAAGATATCTTATTTTCCCATAATGGAATAAATATCCCTTCACAGATTCAACTTAGATTATGTTCAGGCAAAAAAGAACAGTGTTAATTCAAAGTTTAAAAAAAAATAAGTGACAGTTTAAAAAGGAACAAGTTACAACAAGGTTTCAAATAAGCAGCACCAATTACACTACTTCTTCATCAAGAAGCCATAAATATAGCCATAAGAGGCTTAACTAAAATAATTAAAAATTTATTAGAAAGAGAAGTGGATGTCATGTATCTGCGGGAATACAGTCTTTTACGAAACGTGAAGCTATTTGATTTCTGTTCTGTGGTAAGGTCTGCTCTCTTGCTAAGTACTATCATAAAGATCTGTCTAATTGCATCTAAACTATGTGGCAGCCTCACCTATAAATAACAAATACTGTACCTCCTTTACCATTAGAAACACTGTGCATCATGCATAAGCGGTCCCTGACCACTTATCATAATACTATAAGAAAGGAATTGGCAGTAGCAGGACACTGCTGGGGTGGGTATGGGGGACCACATCAATAAGGGTACCTGATCTCAAACCAGGCAAAGTGGGGACACCAAAGGGAGGCCAAACATTACTTGTACAGTGTCCACATGTATACCTAATTCTGAATCATACCCCACATCTTTAAAACAAAATACAAAATAATTTTTAAAAATAAAAAGCAAAGGATTAATAACAACAAAAAAGACATACAGTGCAGCTAACACTGGCAGTAGTAGATATAAAAAGAGATGCCTCTGTCAGGGTGCTAATAGTTCCTCTTTCTGTATCCTACAATCGATTGCTTACCAATCAGAACCCAAGGTCAGTGTGGTAAAGCACCCAACAGGGAGTTATGGCCTTGACGCATTTCTCCAAGCCAGCTTTCATGAACCATCTGAGTGTTACATGCTTCAGCTCCAGGGTACCAAGGCTGGCCAAGACCAAATATTACTCAAACTTAAAACACTCTAATGTGAATAATTACCTTCTGCCTCCTGAAATGCCATCAGTTTCCATTGGATGTGTTACTGTTCTTTCCTCTCCTAAAATGTTTGATACTGGACACTGTTAAAATTGCTAAATGCCACTCAATGACGTGCTTTAATTTAAAGAATTCAAGTATTTAAAATGACATGAATCATTTTAATGTCACTCAACTAAGTATTATTTAAGTGCTGGGGATCAGGAGGAGACAGACTAAAAAGACTGAGGACATATATTTGGATAGCTTTCACATTTAAGGGAAAAATGATGGTTTCAGCTTTGAAAAAAACAACAAAAAAAGACTTCATTAATATGATCGTACAATACATGCAAATCTATAATCTAAATTATTCAAACATGCACCTAAACTACATTATCCTACAATATAAATTCTTAAGTATAATAAAAATATGACATATCACGCTGGTGTTCTGCTAAAAAAATTCAAGAGCCTTACCTTCGTTTTCTGACATATAAAACTAAAGCTCAAAATTATTATACAAATTAGTCACCTCAAAATCTGAAGACATTAGCAAAAGGCATTGAAGCATTTTAATTAAAAAAAAGTAAAGCCACCTAATATATGAGAGGGGACCCCGAAAAGCCCAGAATTTCTTTATAAAAAATTATGTACTTATTACTACATGTTTAAACTTCAGTCACCTTTAAAATAAATAAATAAATAAATAAATAAATAAAATAAACTTCAGTCACCTTCAAAGTACTCTCCATTTGATGCAATACACCTGTTGAGATACTTTTTCCCCTGCTAAGAATAGTTTTTGAACTTGTCAATTTTGATGTCTTTTAGACTCCTGCCATATTTTGTTTCACCTCCTTCACATCAGCAAAATGTTTCCCTTTGAAAACTTTTTTCATTGGGGAATCAAAAAAATAATCTCTTGGGCAAGATCAGGTGAATTAGGGAGGTTGGGGCAGGGGTCATGCCATTTTTGGCTAAAAACTACTGAACACTCAGCGCCGTATGGGCAGGTGCCCTCATAAAACCATCTATCATGAAACGGGCAAAGGTCTTGAAAAAAATCTCAAAAGGAAAAAAAATTCAATGAGGTAAATGCAGCCTCTCAAAACAATGCTGGCCGGAACACTGATGCCAATGGGTTCCTAGAACACTTACCTAGCAGGGGAAGCCTGTATTGTAAGGAGCCCATCCGCCACAAGATAATTCCAGGGTTTTTTGGGTCCCTTCTCATATATCTCAAAAAAGTCATATAGATTATAGATGCTATAACTCAGCTTTGTACTTCTCATTCTCATCTTACATAATTGAGTTTCCAAGAACATAGCCAACTCAGATTGTATATATCTGTTTATTATGAGTTCCTGGCCTTTGGAATTAAAAAGCAAACATATATGTTTTTACTTCTAAGTGTCAGATCACATTGCTTTTTTTTTTTTTTTTTTTGAGTCAGTGTCACTCTGTTGCCTAAGCTGGAGTGTAGTGGCATGCTCACAGACACCCCAATGTCGACCTGCTGGGCTTAGGCAATCCTTCCGCCTTAGCCTTCCAAGTAGCGGGAACAATAGGTGTGCGACACCACACCCAGCTAATTTTTTGATATATTGTAGAGACAGGTCTCACCAGGTTGCTCAGGCGGGTCTCTAACCCCTGGGCTCAGGCAATCCTCTTGCCTAGGCCTCCCAAAGTGCTGGGATTACAGGTTTGAGCCACTGTGCCCAGCCCAGATCACATTTCATTTAGTGAAGAAGTTCTACCAAGTCTAGCAAATATCAAATAAAATGAGAACAGTAATGACAACATATATATGGTCAAGCAATTTCTGTGGGGAACTGTGTTAACATGCATACACCTACTTTAAGAGAATAGAATCGAATAATATATGTAAGCTACTAAGCAAATGTATATTTTGACATGTGTTCTAATTTAATTATAAAGGTTCTAAGTTCACATCTCCAAAATAACTCAACATAAAACTTTGATTACAAAGTTTTCATTTTAAACTATGTGGAAAAAATTTTATCATAGAATTTTTTTTAAAGACAGAGCTAGAATCACAGAAATTTGATTAAAGTATTTATTTAATACCTATTACCTATCACAGTATTGAGATCGATATTCCAGAGATACCAAATACTAGCAAGCCACTTTGAAATAAAAATTTTAAAAGGCTGAATACGAACATAATATGATAATGCAGAAACAGAACATAATGCCACATATGTCAGAAATCAAGCTGAAAATTTTTAAATTAGAAAAACAAATCATACTTCCATTAGAGAAGACAAGGTCTAGAAAGTAATTGGAAGTCACCACCTGGTCTTACTCCCTTATTTTATAGGAGAGAAAGCAGGTCCAGAGATATTAAATGATTTTTCCAAGGAGATCCCCAAGCCATATTCTATTAATAAAAAGCAAAACATTTGTTTTTAAACTTAAAAAATTCACTCTTTCTAAAGAATGTCTTGGCAATCCACTGGTAGTTATTTTAATATTAAGAAGAAAAAAACAACTATAAACTACCTATTCCTTTTACCTAGGGCATTTCAAACAGAAAATGGAAATAAGCTGGGCACAGTGGCTCATGTTGGTAACCCCAGCACTTTGGGAGGCAGAGGTGCGAAGATTGCCTGAGCCCAGGGGTTCAAGACCAGCCTGAGCAACTTGGCGAGACCTTGTCTCTACAATACATCAAAAAATCAGCCAGGCATGGTGGTGTGCACCTTCGGTTCTAGCTACTTGGAAGGCTGAAGCGAAAGGATTGCCTGAGCCCAGCAGGTGACTATGAACGTGCCACTGCACTCCAGCCTGGGCGACAGAGTGAGACTCCAACTCAAAAATAAAAAGATAAAGAAAAGAAAGTGGAACTAAAAAATAAAGAATATCTAGACCACTGGCTCTCAAACATGCCTACACACTACAGTCGCCTGGGATACTCTGAACACTATATATTCCTAGCTCCACTTCCCATCCAGTTTGGATTCAGACACAGTATTTTAAAAATATTACAGGTGATTCTAATGTACTACTGAGGTTGAAACACTCTTCTGCACAGCTGTTTATTCAGGAAGATACAGTTTGAACAGAACATTTAAAATGCACAGGACAGAATTTCTCATGATTTCTGAGACACAAGGCTCAAGTATTAACCTGAATATGTGGAAGGTTTTTTACCAGGCTTAGGTTCTTGAATTTTGTCCATCGACTACTTTGAAACAAAATATTTTAGAAGAAGCTTATAAAAAAAGTTAAAAGAAAAACACACAACAACTAAGTGATCTCCAGCCAGACAAGATGGTGACGGAGCAGGCTGGACTGAGAGAGTCTCTGCAAGAGCGAGTGTCCAAAGACCCTCTGCGTGAGGGGGTGTGTGCTGGTGGGAAAGTGAAAGTCCGTCCGAGGGGAGACCTGGGTTCATGCGCCCAGGGTTCTCCTCCGGAGGTGACTACAACCCCCCGCCGCCCTGAGATTCGAGCCCCGGCAGGCAGGATCGTCTGCCGTTCCCAGGGTTCTCTTGAGAGGAGGCAGCAGGGAACAGCTGCCCCTCAGCACCGCACCCGGCCCGCACCATCACCTGTAGCAGCAGACCTCGGATGAGAAGGCAGGTAGCGGAAATCTGGAATAAAGCCCCAAGGCCAGTGATGAAACGCCAACTGCGAGCACCATCTTCTCAGTCCTGGGACCGGGCAGAGAATTGCGTTGCCCCGCTTGGCTCCGCCCAGCCGCTCCCTCGGGACCCAGAGGCTATGATCTCATCAGACTTGGAGAGACAGGTGCCCCTCCCCCACACCGGAACAGGCCCAGACACGTTAGATCCGTGTGGGAGACTCGATAGCAGCAGCAGCAGCTGGTAGGGTGAGTCCAGATCTGATCCATCCTCCTCCCACAGCAGTCAGTGGGGGCATCTGACCCATGCTGAGAGCAACTCTAGCAGCCTGCACTGAGAGTGGAGGGGAGGGGTTGGAGACCAGAGCCGCTCCCTAAGGCAGAGGCCTGAAAGTAACCTGGAATCACAGAAGCTGCCAGGGAGAGTAATTTTTTTTCTTGTGGTTTTGTTTTGTTTTTTTTTTCGTTTTAGCCTGTTTTCTTCTCTCCTTCTGTTCTTGTTTACATTTTTGTACTTGCTTTGTTTCTGTTATTCTAATTTTTTTTTTTTTTAGACTTTCTGTATATTACATGGAAATTTTTGAGGGAGAGTACACTAACAGGGGTTTTTGTTTGTTTGTATGATTGTCTATATGTTTTTGTCTTTTTTATTTTTTCTGTCTTTGTTTATTCATTAGTTGGTATGCCTGTCTGTTTTCCTTCCTCTTCTTCCCTCTCTCAACCTCCCTTTCATCTTCCTCTTTCCTTTTTCCATTCTTTTTTCCCTTTTTTTTTTTTTTTTTTT